>NW_016157464.1:154041-291021 GCF_001687245.7 Rhagoletis zephyria
GACGGACGGACGGACGGACGGACAGACAGTCACCGCTTAATCGATTTCTCTTTTCATTCTGATCATTTATGTATACATTTGTCTATATCTATCTCGATTCGTTTTGCCTGTTACAAACAACCGTTATGTGAACAAAGTTAATATACCCTTGTGCACAAGTGCGCTCGGGTATAAAAATATGGTGACTCCAACAACCGTTAGCTGGTCTAAACCAACTTCTAAAGGCTCTGTTATGCATACTTGGCATTGCATGCACTGCTATACCATTTTTACGTAGAAATCAAAAACCAACAGACTTTTACGTATGTAATGCTGTGCGTTGGGTAACCGCTTACACGCGAAGCTCATTTAACAGATTCCTTATGTGACAACTCTCAAGCAATGCCAAGTATGCATAACAGAGCCTTAAGTCTCTAAGACATACTCGAAGCATAATTTTCATATGTTTCGACGAATTTACATGGCAGGTCACAAAATATTGATTTGAAGGAAAAAAATCGCCCGAGGTGATTTTCTAAAGTTTAACACGCAAATATCAAAAAAAATAATAGCTGGCAAATTTGCGCTAAATCGCCTAAGCTTGACACTCTGTTCGGAGGTGTCATTAGTTTCTACGTCCCTCCGCCGCTTGTGTGAAAACATCAAGACAGACACTACAAAGTAGAGGTGAGTGCCATGTACAATCTAACTTTTTAAAATAAATTATTTTCCATATTACCTGTCAAAGGAATTAGGTTGGTGAAATATTTTGCTTTTTAAGTGAAATAAAATGATGCATTGCTCTTATGCTATTTACGTATGTATGTACATGTTCAATGCAATATGTCAATACAATATGTCATAAATCTGTTTGCAGTTTCGAAGAAAATACATATGTATGAAAAATTATTTGTTGACAAGGAAACAAAACAGCACAAAGTATTTCTGACACGTATGTATGTATTCTGTAGTGAATACTTAATAAAATATTGTGTTTCTCTTATCTTAAATTAGAATTAGAAATTACTTAGAAAAGTATTGGCAGCTTGAATTTTTGTATCTAGAAAAAAATTAATAAGCTAGCAGTTTAAGTAACTTGAGAGAGAAAATTTCTGTAGAATAAAAAAATAAAGCTTTTGGTTTACAAGGACGAATAGGTATTGAAAATGCGCTTTTAATAAATTTCATCGTTTTAAGTTATTAAAGTTTGCAGGACGAAATTCGATGATGACGTCGTGCATATATTAGTCCTCAAACAATAATTAAAAAATAATAAAAAATATTTCAAATTTTCAAGGATATTTAAGCCCAAAATTTTTAAAGGACATTTTCCACAGCCATTCATCCTTATGCACCAAAAAATGTATTCTGTTATAATTCGACGGAATTTTTTTTTTTGTATAATTATTGTTATCCTATATTGCACTGAATTTTTTAAATAATTTTTTGAAATTATCATATATCTTAAATTTCAAAGTCCTTTAAAAAAATCCTGACATCAGAGATAAAAGCAGAGTACGCAGTTTTACCATAATTTACAAACATTTACGCTCATTGAATTGACTTTTGAAATTTATACTAGTTCATATCTAAGGCTCAACCAACAATACTATGTATGTGATAAAAAACACTTTCAGGCCTACCCAATTTAATTCCGGCACGAAAGGGTTAAAGAAAAAGTTCCTACTGAGATATAAAAGCTATCTATAGAGTGGCCATTTTTGAAAAATATTGCCAAATTATATTATTTTCAGTTGAAAACCTGAACGGACTTAATTTCCTAATTTGTCTGCTGATACGTTAAAAGGAGCAGCCTTGTAAACAGCCTTTTGACGCGCTCTCTATTGAGTTCTCCCCT
The DNA here is from genome assembly GCF_001687245.7 of Rhagoletis zephyria. Taxonomy (NCBI): domain Eukaryota; kingdom Metazoa; phylum Arthropoda; class Insecta; order Diptera; family Tephritidae; genus Rhagoletis; species Rhagoletis zephyria. The sequence goes on from NW_016157464.1 coordinate 155,879, forward strand.
CCACTTCACTACTGACAATATCAAGAATACCCACAAAGATGTCAATTATGATAGTTTAAACATGGCCAACTAAAGCCAGCATCGTAAAAGCTTTTTCAAATTTCATTTTGAAGAATAAAGTTAATTAAAGTTTTTCTCAGTTGTATGTATTTTGCTCTAAAAAAAATTCAACACCAGTTATCGATCTGAAAATTACTTACTTTTCTCATTTTTCATTATATTTTTGTTAATTTTTTATTTACTTAAATATGATATGTAGTTCGAAAATAACCAAAACCAACAGAACACAAAATCGATTCCAATATTACACACAAAGACAACGAATTTGACCAACTGCTAAACAAAGGTCGTTCGTTTTTTTTTTATTTGATTTGAAGTTTTCTTTATCAAATACCAAGGACAAAAAGTAAATTTTTGTAAGTGCGAAAAATTCCTTTTTGCCACTAAAACTGATGAAATTACCCATAGTACACAGATATGCTGTAAAAAGCTTATATTTATGTTTCTGCTGTTTCATGTATCATTTTTACAGTTCTTGTTGTCATAGTAACATTATAACATAGTAACATATGTCGTAACAACAAAAACACACCTGTTTTCCTTTTTACTTCACGTTTACACTAATTTTAACATCCATAATTAGCATAAATTTATAAATATTTATGGCGACATCGGAAAAATAAACAGCATAAATTTCATGAAAAAACTCAAAGAATTTACATTAATGGGACTGTACATACATATGTGTATATGGAGCCCTAACCGCCAAAAAGGCGTAAGCGAAATTTTTTCAAGATTAAATTTTTGATGCAGAAATGTTCCTAGATTATCTAGATGCATTTCTGCTTCGAAAATAAAATCTTGGAAAAAATTTCGATTACGTCTTTTTGGCGTTGAGGGCTCGATATGGACGAGCATAAGCTCAAGCTCGGAACACTTTGACGACTGCAACTTCACGACGTAACGACAGCGACATCATTTTGTCGACAAATGTCGCCTTGAAGCCAGCTTCTTAAACATTTTGAAGACCTCAGCGACATAGCAAATAGCTGATTTTAAAGTTTTACATTTTGGTATATTTATTTCACAAATTGTGTATTTTTATTTAAGTAAATAAGAACAACATGAACAATCAAGAATATGTGATTAATTTTGCGACAATTTAATTTTGCAGCACTACATCTGCTCATTGTCGCCGGCAAAATTAGAAATAGATTTAATTTGGCGACGTCGACAATTGCAGTCCTGCAGCCAAGATGTCGTGCTGTCGTCAAAATAATTGTGTCCGTATGAACGTGTGTATTTAAAATTTGACAGATGCTGCTTGTCGCTTGCTGTCGTCAAAGTGTTCCGAGCTTTACACTTGTACAGTTATGCAAGAAAATGTGTAAAAATGTACTCGCGTGTTCATTGAGTTTACCTAAATAAAAACCTAATTATGTAAATTTATTCATAGGGAGTAAGGTTGACAAAACTGTGCTATTTTAATTGCATTTAAATTGCCTGTTGCTAAGGAGATTACAGGCAATTTATTACATACTTATGTAGTACAACATTCATTTCAAATTTATCTGGCCTAAAAAACAATTCCAATCAAAAGCTAAGTGCACCTGAGAATGTTTCTTAAAATGCCGATAAATTTAAAGGAAACACTTTATCTCTTCTCTTCTACCATTAGAAAATATAGCGAACTACTAAAGAGCCAAACATATGTTGCTTTAACATCTATAGTCCTTTTTCGCCAATTAACACACTTAATTCGTTTACTTTTGAAAAATAATGCTTATGTTGCAGTAGTTTCAAAGAAAGTGCCTAAGAAATGAACTCCTTTGCAGAGCATCCGTTTCCAAACCATTTAACATGGAATAGGGAAAGCGTAAAGCGAAAGAGAAGTGTGCTAACGGACGAAGCTGTCACAATTCTTGTAGTTGTTGGTTATATATATATCTAACTTCGCGACATCTTAAGGAGAAATTTGTAAACATTGAAGCTTGTTGATGGAAAGCTTTATAATTTAAGCAAGTGGTTGTTGAATAAACTGATTATATATAAGTTACAGAAGTTCGCTATAAACAGTTAGAAAAGCTTAAAGCTTTTGCGGAATTTCAATAGAGGGCAGTGTTACCTGACTGTTTACTAAACAAACAAAAAAACGAAATTTGATGTTTCGGTCACAATACAAACTCCCTCAATGTTTCATTTAATTCGGTTTGTATAAGACGCAGGATGAAATACTCACCCTTTTACTAATATGCTCAGCGTTGCCATAAGTCAAGACTTATCTTAAAAATTAAGATTTTTTGGGCTGTTTTTTATTGAAAATCTTCAAAAGAGAATTTTTTAAAAAGCAAAATTTTACACTGAAAATATCTTTAAAATTAAGAGTTTTGTATATGATGTAATATATTTAATGTTTAAGTTAAAATTGTTAACTTATTTATATTATCCTTGCTACATCATTGTAAGCAGCAAATTAAGGAAGAAAAATGAAATACGAAATCGCCTAGAATGTTGTCTGCCTTCTTCTATCGCACAGTAAAACATATACTCTAGTGCAAAGCTAGAGAGTGGAGGAAAAGAACAAACGGTCTTTTGTATCCCCTCTAGTTTATATAACAATGGAAAATTTCAAGTAAACTGCCATTTTAGAAACATTTGCTGATGGGTGTACATGGATAGATGTATAACGAGAAAAAAGCAAGTAATTTTTTCTCATATAAAAAATTACCGTATCTAAACCAAATTAGTATGGGACCACCCTTGAGGTACCACCTAAAAAGGAATTATCGAAATCAGTTCATGTAGTCCAAAGTTATATACATACATAAAAAAAATGTTCGCACGAATTGATAAACTCTTCCTTTTTTGAAGTCGGTCGAAACTTGCAAAATATCGCGTCCCTATTTATATTTTCATATATGTATCTATATATACGTATGTTAACTGTGCTACAAGTTTTGTGATGATACGAGGCAAAATTCATTTTAAGTTTAAGTTGTTATAAAAAGGACTTTATAACTTGAAATTGGTAATTTTTTCAACCAACATAATAAGCGGTGAAGACAATACCAAATTTTGTGTTTCTTTTTAGGTATTTTTAAATGAAGATTTATTGGGATCGAAAAGATTTTTTTTAGCTTTAAAATCTTATTTTGAAGATTTTTTTTTCTGCTTTTATTTGAAAGTTTGTTTTACGATTGCCAGATGAATTAAATTTATACAAAAAATTATATTTGTGTGGTATATTTGTAAAGATTTTATAAAAAAAAATGAAATGGCAGCATGATTCTCTTACGGCTCTCTTTGCACTTATAAATTTAAAATAGAAATCAAAAATCTATAGTTCTCCAAGTTTTTAAGTGAAGTTGTTTTTTGGGTAACTACCCAGTGGAAAAATGTAATGTATAGTAATCGCAAAAATAACCAGTAAAACAAGCCTTTTCACGTTCGAAAATGCATTTTTCCTCGAGGGCGATTTTCTAAGAAAAGTGGCGCATTCAATTTTGCGTTACCAAATAGCGAGAAATGAATGTGTTTTAATGTGAAATTTTCGGAACTTTTTGAATACATTAGAATGCTGATTACATAGTTAGCAGTATAATCGAGAGCTCATAAGAAATACATCATATTATTTATCATACATACACGGACTGCCAAGTCTAAGTCTTGCATAACCGACCTTTAAATGGAGCCAATTTAACGTAATGATAACAAAGTTAACTCGAAGAGTGCAATGTGGACGATTGTGTCAGAGAACGTTTATAAATATAAACGTTTATAAATATAAACGTTCTTTGCCGTAACTTTTTAACAAGCATTTGGGGATACGTATGTTCGTGTGTAGGTTCCTGCATATTTTAAACCGAACATTTTTATAGCAATAACTCCAGAAAAACATCCCTATATTTACTATTTAAATACATACATATAACTAGTTTAGAGTTGATAAAAACCACAAAAAGATGTCTCCGAGGAGTTTGCCATAAAATAAGATGCTTATGCCATACTTTTGCTTATTTTTGAGCTTATTTAAGTTTAAATGCACAGGGTGTCTTTTAAACTGAGCGCCATTGTTCTACATTAAATTCCTGAAAGCTATTACCAATGGGAAATTTTATTATGACCAGTGTTGCCGCGAGCCCTTTTTAGTGGCAGCCAAATTGCTTTTAAAAAACGGCTAAAAAAATTCATTGCGGCTAAAAATGGTAGCTAAAATTTTTTACTACATATATATATATATATATTTATAAGGGCGCATACACGCCACCAGCTATCAAGAGATTGTACCATCAGGCTCGAGGAATATAACATATAAGCATGCTGGTACAATACTTATTTCTTTACAAATGATGTCCAGAAAAGAGCGAAATGATTAGAGACGAAATTTCATAATTTTTTCATAAACACGGCTTTGACTCATACATATACATAAAATATAGTGCAAGAAATTTCGGGTAAAATACTTTTTACTTAAAAAATGAGCTAATTTCACCACTCACTACCTTCCGTAGTGTAAATTTTTCAACGCTGTTTGCACCATCGCTATATATCTCGGTTCTCTTGAGGATTCGCCGCCAAGCGTTCATTGTAGCAAGCATACTTTTAACGTGCGTTCTGTCAAACCAACGCCAACGCCAACGCAACGCCAAAGTTGTATGTAAACGGGCCTTAAAAATCCACGCTTTTGCTTGGGCCGGCCCGAGCCACTCGCGCACCGCATCTAAACTACAAATATCGCCACGAAAACTAACAAAAAACACTGATCGCACGAATATTTATCTTAGTTGCTAATTAGAGCAATTAGATTTCTTAATTTTAAGGAAAACTTTACACTTTTCACTACATTGAACGCGAATTTTGGAATTTTCCGACATTTAAATACACACCCGACTAGAGGTGGGTAACTCAACTCAGAGTTGAGTTATTGAGTTGATTCCTATAAGTGAATCGGTAACTCAGACTCCCTGTCCAAAAAAAATGTAACTCAGTAACTCAGTTGATGCCGTAGGGCTCACATGAATCAATTGAATCATAGTGGCTCATATTTGTCCATATAACTCTCTCGCTTCGCCACAGTGTTTAGCATGGCAAAGTCTTGCATTTTGTTTTTGCACGAGGCGAATTTATACAAGGTGGTGGCAAGAATACAACAACAACAACCACATGTATTTTGTATTGCGGGTGTTATGTCAAATCTCACAAATTCTTATAATTTCGTTTTTTTTTAGTTTTTCTCGAAATATGTATGTATGTAAGATATATAAAGATGTGCATATCAAATCAATTGCCTTTCCAACCATATCCACATTTTGAAATTCGGTACAATAGGTTTCGAAATATAAGCTTTTGAAAATATTGAAAATTCCACCTTTACCCTCCCCCTAGCACCGCCCTATTAATTTGCACACAAAAAAAATTACACCTTTCAAATCAGTAGAAAGGAGCTGACCCCGCCCACTTTAAAGTTTTGTTTTATCTCAACGGCCGCTATACCGCATCTATGCCTCAAAACGAGTCTACGATACGAATGAGTGTAACATACAAAGAGTCAAATGAGTTAGTTGAATGAGCTGACTCCTTAAAGTGAGTTGGAGTCATTGAGTCAACTCCTATAAATTTGCTGAGTTACCCACCCTTACACCCGACGGAAGCAAACGCGGCACTGTTGAAATGACGACCAGTGTTGGAACTCAACTACGATGGTAGTAGATTTGCTACGATTTTTAACGAAAATTAGAAATTTACTACGCTACTCCGCTTTACTCACGATCTACTTCGGTTTTCCTTCCCAAATAATAAAGAGCACCTATTGCAGTATCGGAACTCAAAATATTGCCTTAGGTCCGTTTTTTCAAGTAGCTTTTAAAATTTATGTGGCCTTCAAACACATTTTTCGCTAAAAAAATACTACACTTTTTTCTTTAAATATAAGGGGTAAATGAGTGATTGGCTTCCAATTACAAAAACTCCGATTCCAATTCCGATTCCAATTAAAAACAAAGAGATTTATAAGGCCTTGAAATAGTATTCAAATATATGTATTCTCAGTTTTGTTATTTCACGTCTTTTTTAAGTAGATATAAGTCTACTACGTTTTTGATTTTTATTGCCTTAAAATATATGTATATCTTTGTCATCAAGCACATCATATTTTTAATCTTTGGTGCTTGATTTGATCAAAAGCTCAATGAAATTATCCGAGGGCTTAGAATGTTATATGAGATATATGAAAAAGTTTTACGATGCTATTATTTTATAGTTGACAAATAGTACAGGACACAATTAAAAGCTATTGTTATGCATTACGTGATTTGTTTAATTCAAAAGGGCAAATTATGAGGATCCAATATACATACATAAAAAATATCTCTTATGGAATATCATTTTCTGCTACGCTTTTTCACTTAATTTACTCCGATTTAAGTTTGCCGTCGTTCTAACCCTGATGGCGACGGAAATTTAGTGAAGCGCAGGGGTGTATTTGCACAGAGAAATATGTAGGTAATAAGGTGTTCACAGTGTTGGTGTACATTGCCTAGTTTAAATTTTAGGATTATGCAAGCATATTTTAACCGCCAACAAGTTTCGACAGGTGGGGTGTCACAAACCCCATTGAAATAAAGCCTTTTATTCTTATGTATCCCATTCTTCACTAAAATTTTTTTAACAAGTAAGAAAGTCTAAGTTCAGGCGGTTCCGAACATTAAATACCCGGCGCACGTATTAAATATATGTTTTTCACCTTTCTGAAAGCTACCGCTACATAGTAAGTCGGGGTGTATCAATTTTGACTAAATTAGCGTCCTTAAATTTCGAAGTATTGAAGTTTCAAGTATTTCTGAAATTTACCGTTATACGAAAAGCGGCCGTAATTTTAGTCCGATTTCAATAATTTTCAACGTTTTTTTTATGTGGGCAAGCACTATAACCATACCGAGCTTGGTACAAATTGGTAGAACGGTTACCGAGATATATATATATATGATCATAAGTGGGCGGTGCCACGCCCATTTGCCAAAATTTCATCATAAACGTATTCCTTGGTAAAGAATTGTTGCAAGCATCAATTTTGAATAAATTATACTGAATAAATTATATACTGATTTATCGAAGATTTCGTATTTCTCTAAATTACCGTTTGGAATGTGAACGTGGTTATTGTCCAATTTTTAAAATTTTCGGCCATTTAGTATACTGCCAACAACTGTGCCGAGTTTGGAAGAAATTTGTGCAGCGGTTACCAAGATATACACATGCAACCATAAGTGGGCGTGGCTACGCCCATTTTCAAAAAATGTAAAATACTCTTATTTTTCGTCTAAAAATTATTGCAAATATCAATTTTGAGTGAATAATCGTCGGTAGTTACTAAAATATGGCAGTTTTCGTATATCTGAAAACTAGCGTTATGTGAGAGGTAGGCGTGGTTATTGTCCGATTTCGCCCATTTTCAATACCATCCGTCCTACGCCCGAAGAAGGTTCACGTACCAAATTTCGTTAAGATATCTAAATTTTTACCTTGTGCACAAGTGCATTGTGTATAAAAATGAAGCTTTTCTAAATGGTTAGCAATAAAGATATGTCGCATGGTTAGCAATAAAAATATGTCCCGTTCTTCACTAAAATTTCATTACTATTCTTTAAAATTAAGCTTTTTTAAATGGTTAGCAATAAAACTATATGGCGTTATTTATTAAACCCACTTAGAAATCTCTTACAACTGGACAGAAGAACAAGTACTAAGCAAATTACGAAGCTGGGATTTATTTCACCCCACCTGTCAGATGCCGGGTTAACACAATTTTGATAAAATGTATGCGCCAGAAATATTTATATGGTAAAAATTATACAATTTTATTTGTCTATTGTTCAAATATTGTCACCGACAGAAAACAAGTAGCGGCATGGGTGAAGAACTTGTTCTGAAAAAAACATTTGTAGTAGTATACGTTTGGTTTGTAATAATTTTTCATTATTCTCGATATAGCTGTTACCGAAGGAGATCGAACAAAAATTACTTTTCTTAGAATTTTTTAACATAACTTAAAATTATATAAACTAAAATCGGCATCCTTGACAATATATACATACTCCGGAAATAAATGGTATGCAATTTATTTCAAGGTATAGGCATTGCCTTCATTAAAGAATGACAGTATATCAAAATAACGGCCAAGCGAGAAGTAATGCTACTAAAAATTAGATTTTTTTAAATCACAAAAATTTACTTTAAAAATTTTGTAAAAATATATACAGTTTAATGATTGGTGATGATTTCAGAATTTTATCAAAAGATAAACTAATCGTTTCCTTTTTTGAAAAAATTAAAAGTTTATATACTGACCTTATAAAAATTTAAAACTTCATATTAATTTTAAAGCTTTACAAGTGCTTCTTTCCTAAACTTCATATTTGCCAATCGACATTTTTTTTAATTAACTGAGCAACCCTGTCAAACTGTCTTCGTATTTTATTGTGATTTTTTTAATGTTACTTATTATGTAAATATTAGTCTCCTAAATTTTATGCCGCTGTGGTGTAGTGGTAAGCAGCGCGCGCTTCCACTCCGCAACGCCTGGGTTCAAACCCTGGTCAAAGCAAAAAAAAAAGTGTTTTCTTAACAGCGGTCGTCCCTCGGCAGGCAATGGCAAACCTCCGAGTGTATTTCTGCCATGAAAAACAGCTTCTCATAAAAATACAATCGCCGTTCGGAGTCGGCGTAAAACTGCCGGTCCCTCCGCTGTGTGTGACAACATCAAGATGCACGCCACAAATCGGAGGAGAAGCTCGGCCAAACACTAACATATGTGTAAGCGCCAATCTATTATTATTATTTATTAAATTTTATGCTCCTAATACGTATTTTTGAATATTTTTGTTTTATTCACGCAACTAAGGAATTTCGACCAAATAAAACTGCACTCCCTGTAAATCCTCTCTCTTAGTAGTTTCTTCAAAGCTCAGGTCACAAATTTCAAGTATTGACTAGAATTTGTTTTCAAATCGGTTTATTAATTCTCACATCGGTTAGAAAACAGGTATAAACACATCATTCATTCTTGCGTAGGTATAAACAAGGTATATAATTGGCACAACTTAAAAATTCTAAATTTAAAACTTTATTTTGACAAGACATAACGACATATTGCCATCGGATTCACATGTCTCTCCATTAAATTCGGTATACGTTACCAATTATTAAACCCTAAACATTTTTATTGATTTCTAAATCATCGTACAAGATTTTTAAAATAAGCTGTTATCATTTTAAAATCCAAATTTTTACAAGCATTACTTGTCGCTTGACCGTTACCTGTCTCGATATAGTTTCATTCACACAAAAAAAATAGTATACATAATTTTTTGTGTGCATTTGTGCATTTTTTTTAGTTGTATGCGCAATTATTTCATCAAAATTTTTATTAAAATATACTACCCTTTGGCAAATCCTAATATTTAACCTCGTCAATCTACATCAACACTGTAAACACGTTATTAGTTACATATTTCACTGTGCAAATACACCTCTGCGCTTCACTGAATTTCCGACGCCATTTCAACAGTGCCGCGATTGCTTCCGTCAAGTGTGTGTTAAAATTTCAGAAAATGCTTAAGTTTGCGATTAATTTAGTAAAAAGTGTTAGCTTTTTGTAAAATTAGTGTTTATTTTAGTTTTCGTGGCGATATACATACGTATGTAGTTTAGATGGGGTGCGCGAGTGGCCCGGGCCGGCCCGAACAAGTGTTTTTTTTTATTAAATTGAAGTGGAGTTGTGCAATCATCATCTAATTTGGTGAAAGTTATAAGGTGAGTGAATTGAAAAAGTCAAAGAATTATATGTGCAGATATATGTATATGTAAATTGTTGGCTTCCTATTTTTGCATGTTTAGAAAATTGCCATCAGTATAGTATTGGGGTTTTTGTTGGTCATCTTTGATCCCCCTTTATTTCGTCCTAATTTATGTTCCCTTTATAAATCCTCAGTAAGCACCGTTCGGTGGCATGCATTTAGGCGCATGTCGGCACCGCTTACAGCCAACAGTGTTTGTTAAATTGTGTAGAAGCAGTGTGTGAACAGTCTGAGAGCTTGCTTATTCACACAAAGGTGGCGACACCGATCGTCGAAAAGCATCTCTCCGCCACAATGTAGAAAATATAATTGAAAAAGAAGTTGCGGCAGATCTTGAAGATCTTTTGGTACAAATATTTTTAAACCACTTTTTATGGTTTTTCTAAGTTAAGTTTAAATATTAGTGTTTTTGTATTGTCACTTATAGATAAAAAAAAAATTCAAGCTGGGCAAAAAATATGAAAAATTGTTAAATTTTTCCCCAACTTTAATATGAATAGACATTATTTCTAACCAATTTGTGGCTGATTTTATATGATTAAATCTAAAAAATAATTATAAATTATTATTTTATCGAAAATTTTCACTAAATTAATGAAAGCCACAAAACAATTTGCAGTGCAAACAAGAAAATTAATTTTCAAAGATCTTGAAGTTTGAATGACAATCGTATCATTGTAAATTCTTTTTCGGGTCAGATTACAAAGTTGACTTTTATTTATTTTTTACTGCCATAAATTATAAAGAATATGTTGTTTGATAATCTAAAAGACCTCACCGTGTATACATATATATTAGGGCGGGTCAAATTTTTTGCATCAAAGGCACATCGCGATTATGGTTATTTGGATCATTTCAAGCATTTTTGCCCAAGAAACCATAGGTCTAAAATGAATTTCGAGCCAGCGATTTTTTTCTATCTCGTTTTTTCCAAAAAGTGGTTCACCTATTGAAACAGCTGTATTGAAAACTAGCCAAAATGTGTATCTGGGGGTTTTTGGGGGCAACGAATCCATTTCTGATATTATTTTTTTCTTTTGAAGGCCGCCAGAGGGCGCTTTCGTACTGTTTTTTTTTTGGATTTTAACGCCTTTTTTCCGAAAATCGACAACATTGTTGCGAAAATCCATGAAATTTTACTTTCTCATAAAGCAATTTCAATTTTTAAATAGCCTAAATAATTCAGCGTTGAAAATTAGGGGGAAGGGATGTATAGCTAGATTTCAATACAGTTGTTTCAATAGGTGAACCACTTTTTGAAAAAAAAAACTAAATAGAAAAAATCGCTAGCTCGAAATTCATTTTAGACCTATGGTTTCTTGGGCAAAAATGCTTGAAATGACCCAAATAATCATAATCGCGACATGCGGTTTGATCAACTCCTCTGCGCCGGACGCAATTGCCTATTAGAGAGTGTTCCGTGTTGTCGAAGCGCCCTCTAAATCCAAGAAACAACTCACCGCCATCTCCAGGGACTTCTCAATTTTCCTGGTTAGATTTCGATGGGCGTGGATAATAGATCTTCCTGGAAGATGGGCATATTAGATTCTGTGCAACAGATTCCTGGTATGGAAACTATCCCTGACATGCCTGTCTACGATTCTTTCGATTGTTTTTAGTAGAAAGGTTGGTCCACTGGTTTTCCTCCCACCTTTGGGATGTAGCGGACCGCCACTTCGTGCCATTTTAGAGGAAGGGACCCCCACGCGAAGCATGCTCTGAAAAGTGTTATCAGGAATGGTAGCAAGCGGGGAAGTCCCTTTTTAAGATTAGCTGGGAAAATGCCATCTGCTCCTGGTACTTTGAAAGGCGTAACACATTGTGTAAGCGCCAATTTAACTAGATTTTAAAGGCACAATTTTATATCATACTGAGATCGAACGTTTTGTCTAAAATAGTAAATTATTTCAGAATTTTTCAGCTTGAATTTAAAAGAATGACAAAAATTTTAATTTCCATTAATAAAAATGCAAAACGAAAAGTTCGAATTTTCAAATCAACTACAGTTGCACCTACTGACATTATTTTTGAAAACAGTATTTCCATTACTGGTTCAACTAACTAAAAAAGCAACATAAATATGCCCCCATTCGGTTGGTCATTACATGAAAAATTCCACAAATTAAAATGAATGTAAAAGTTCAAGCGCATTCACAGCCCATTACCGAAAAGCAATAAATTTACAATGAATGCCACACTCAAACAAACCAGCATGCACACGTACTAGTTGATATGTATGTATGTGCTTAGATACAGATGCATACGCCTACACACAACTACTACCTAATATGAGGAGGTAATGCCACAGGGTGAGGCCAAATAAAAAATTTAAATGAAATTTATCACTTGGCGAACAGTAAAATTTATATGTGTGTATATATGTATGTAGGTGTGTGTTAAAGTCAATAACACGGAAGCTTTTCTCGTATATGTATGTGTGAAAATGTTGAAATAGTTGTGCAACAGTCGCCGCCAGCAAAGGAAACCCAAAAGCCTATGACTGACTATACGTAATCTACAGAGCTTCTATAGCAAACATATACAACTTTTCTAGCTTACCATACCTCTATTTGCATGTATGCATACATTAGGGTGGTCCTCAAATGCAGCAAGTGAATTTTTGCATCAGATTTCCTAAACCTCAACCCATGTAAATATTGGTGCCGATTATTTTTCCCATCAGCACCCGAAATCGATGCTACTATAGTCGAGGACATCAGATATAAATTTTGGTCCCGATTGGAGTCGGTTAAGGCGCGTTACACAGTGGTAAATTTTCAGAATACCCTATATAACGAGCGGAGTTAAAGTTGTAGAAGAGTAAAAGATTTGGCCCACTTGTAACCACTTGCAATTTAATGCTCAATTCTGGTGTAAAATAAATGCAGATAAAACTAAGATACGATTTTATATGAATCGAAAAACTATTACTGATAAATTGCTTAATTTAAATACTAAGACGAAAAGATATCATAAAAATATCTGCTTAATATATTTAAAACTTTTTTATTTTTATTTAATTTAAATTTTTTGAGTCTTAATAGGGTAATAGGAACTTTGACACCTGTGCGACGCATCTGATTGAGGGGGTAAGACTGAACAAAATTGTTCATTTGATTTTTAAGGACTACCCTACTATAGATATAAAAGTATATTTTTACTAACACGTATCTACATACATGCATTTCGCCCTCAGTTAGATGAATGTGCAACAAAAATGGAAACAATAACAATTTGTTGCCACAATGACACACGGAGAGCTGGTAGACGGTACTGAGTTATAGCGAACCAACACCGGCGGCATGCATCTACGTATATATGTACATACATACATACATATAACCCACACACACACTACTCACAGATAGAATGGCCGCCCGTGCCTTCTATTCTCGCAGGAAATTTAACATTAGATACTCTGCCGATGAGTGGAGTGTTAGCAAGCTGTCTCGACTTTAGCACTTCGTTGTTGCATTTCCTTCGAAAGGTTGCAAATCGAAATCAAATTGTCCTTGCCAACAATAACAACAACAGCAACAATGACAACACAAATGTCTCTGGCGACCCACATATTCAGCGAGGAAGTGAGTGTCATTGATATAAGTCTACATACAAACCTAGGTATGTGGGCTCAGACAGCATTACAACAGCCTGTCGTACAAAATTCCAGGCTATCAGACTAACAGGTTAGTACTTTAATACATTTTCGAATTAGCGTAGCACACACACACACACACACACACATACAAATATGCACACGATCCTTCCGTTAATGCTATAAATTTCCATTAAATATCTATACAACCACATTCTTTAGTCTAACTTGAGCGGAAACATCGAAATGTTCAGACTGCAGATAAATATTGGGGTGTTGTTGATGTTTAAAGAGCCTTTGGTAAATGCAGCTGGAGGAAATAATTTGAGGAGTTTTTTTTACAAATGTTATGTGGAGAAATGGAACTTAGATTAGGTTGGAATGTTTGGAGAGAAGATCTTGTCCACACATAATGCAATATTAAACCCTTGAGATTGGGCTCCAGGATGTCGAGATGTATCACGGTGTTGAAGATCACAGTTCAGATTTTTTTCTTTTACTAAGAAGAAGCATGGAACGGCTAACCCCATCAGCGGGAAACTTTAACCCTAACTTAACCTCCTACCGTCATGTACCGTTTCCCTCCCGGTACCACCTTCAAGTATTTCGTTGGGAGGTGGTTGATCACGAAGCTCAACGTTCTTGAGCATCCTCCTCTAACCAGGAGCGGTGGCTTGACACGCTCGACTTTAGCAACGGCTTGAGATGCTCAGCTTGCACATCACAATTTTTCTACCAACTTTTCACCGTTTTTCGCCATTTTTCATCATTTCATCTTCACCATTTTTCTAGTCGTGCTTGTCTTGCTCGGTTCGCTGACGACCACACTCCGGGGGCATCACATCCCCGTGGTACCAGTATTAAGTCTCTGGTCAGACCTCGAAAGCCGTAAACTTCTACCATTGAGCCTCCACCGACTCAGGACTAGTAGACTTTGACTGGAACCCCGGGATCCTCAAGCCCATAGATTCACTTTGTCTTCGAGACAGCACCTGCCCTTGTCTGGTCCATGCGTCCCCACCCACCATGTCACGTCCGCCTACTACGTAACGCCTCTTACCTTCTGCATATTCTTCTTGCCTCAGCAGCTAGTAGCTCGACAAATAATGCGCCTGGGTTAGATATTTTATCTGTGCGTGGTTATGTGTCGTCCGTTTCAACGCTGTTCATCTGTTTCCGGTTGAGTCAAAATGTGCGTGACTGCATTGTTCACTGCTTCCCATTTTTCAGTGAGTTCTATCATGTGAATTACTAAGGTTTCAGGTGTGGGGTCTTCCCAAAATACGGAGCGAATATGGTTTCTATCCGGATCGAATATCGGTCAGTAGACCAAAAACATGTTCGTCTTCTTCGACAATGTCATCACCACACGTTTCGCAATGGCCAAGATCTGCGTGTTGCAAGCGTTTCAGGTACGATCTGAAGCAGCCGTGTGTGGTAAGGGGACTTCACCTTGCGGGCGTGAGATTAATTTTTCGATGTTTGGGATCAGTCGTTCTATCCAGCGTCCGTTGGACGATTCGTCTCGACTTCTGCTGCCACATGTCTAGCGTGTGTTTACGGGATAATGTTTTCCTAGCAGGAAGTGCTAAATTAATAGGTGTATGTATTGATAGTTCTTTCGCCAGAAGCTCTATTGGTGGAATCCAGACAGTACTAGGGCAGCATCTTCGGACACTGTACTATAAGCGAAGCAAACCCTTACTGGCCTTACTTCCACTGCGTAGCTCCATAACTGTGCGACGTAGAGTATTAAAGGGTTTTAGAACCCTGGCTAGCAATCTTTTGTGGGCTTGTTTTGGCCCTCGAAGGTTTACTTCAGATATTACCACATGCATATGTATGATCGCGAGCGTGATCCAAACGAATAGAAATAAAAGCTAAAACTTGTCCTGCCACCTAAACCAGGATTGACAGGGTCTTATCTACCAACATGGTTAGGTTGGTTTAAGTGCTTTTTAGTCACCGTCTAGGATTCAATTAGCGTATTTTTGCGCAATTTTGATGAACTTCTTCGGGGGGATAATTATCACTGTGCATACCACATTCCTTGGTCGAACCATTTTGATTTTCTACTGAACCTACCTATTTTGCTTATTGTAGCTTCTGATAGATCAGCTAGTTGTGCACACCAGGTGTTTACCAAATATTTTATGTTCAAAATTCAAAAGAAGATGCTGGATACCTTCTTCGCTATCTTCTAGCGGACAGCTGCGATAATGCCCTATTTTGCCGAATGTTTGCCTAGGGGTCAGGACCCAGAGATGGTTATTACAATTCTGAATACCCCTGGCGTTAAGCAGTTTCAAAGTATTCGTCCTCTTCTAGTCCGGCCATAGTTTTCTCGATATATGTATATCTGACCACCTGTGTCTAACCAGTTCAAGGCAATGCAAACCAATCTCTGGTTGGACTATTCTAAGAGTGCAACCCAGTGCCACCGCTCCAGATTGGACAGCCCAGTTGACTGACTTCAGTGCTATAGTACAATTTTGCATTTCCTAAATAGCTCAAAGATGGTAACCGGTGGTTGTCAGAGTATATTGTTGTTGTTATTATTGTACTCGATTCGACTGCTTAAAATTTTACAGGCTTCGAGCATACCTAGAACTTTCGCTTGGAAGATACTTGTATCCTCCCCCAATCGGAGAGGCAAAGCAAGAACGAGTTCCGCGGAGTAGACTCCAGAGATTGAGATATCTAACCTTTCTATCTGCCATTTGGTATTTTCTACGATCTCTTCTGGATGGAAATAACACTTCCATATAGATAGTCATCATACTTAATTGCACTTCATATATAGTTCCCTGACGCCTGAGTCTCTGAGTCTGGCCGCCGATTTCATTATTTCGACGGCATACAGACCGCTGAATGACCCTCTTAAATTATATTTCAGGCCATATGCAATCGTATTGTGACCGACCTTGGGAAGCAGTCGAAAGACTATACGGCTATGTTCGTTCTTTTTTGTCTATAAACCTCATTGAAATCGTACGCGTGGTCCTATACAAGACAGCCTCCAAACGCTTAAAATGTTTAGCACCTAGAACTCCGACTATAATTACCCATATCAGTAAATGCAAAAAAAAAAACAAAGCAGTTAATTAACAGGCATTAGCTAATGCAAGCAAATATTGAGCACAGCACTTAGCGTTAATGCAACAGCTAAGAGTAAAAAACCAAATAGTGCATATGGATACATAACTATATACCTTTGAACATGTACTTATGTGTACAAAAATATGTATACGTATGTATGTCCTTACATACCCTGCAGAAAAAAAATATCAATTGACAAAAATAAAATAGTCTAAAATTATTTAGTTAGTTTCACCTAACGCAACACCTCGTACATAAGTACTTTGAGCCTTTGCTTTTACTAAGTATGGGATGCAAAGCTTGATTGACTTGATTAAACACAAAATACTTGCTAGTTACACAGTGTAAAAATAAGGAATTTTGGGATTTTCGGACAATTTCAGGGTTTTCGACGATGGTTCGGGATGCTTAGGCTTTTTGAGACTACTATACATATATCGAGATTTAGGAGACTCTTATGGTATTTTCGGGGCTACTTCAGCGTTTTTGGGACTATGTAAGGATTTTCGCGACTATTTCGGGATTTTCGAAACTTCTTTGGTGTTTTCGACACTTCTGCGGAATTTTCGGAACTATTTAAGGATTTTCGAGATTCTTGCGTCTAACACACACTGTCTGTCTCACTGTGCAGATGTAAACGTTGTCGTTGTATTTTTGCAGACTCCAAGGCCGCCATGGTAGAACGCACTTTCCCGTGCCGTTAACCATTAATACACCTACACAATTCAAGTGTGCCACTACGAGGGGGGCAACACAGGTGTGCCAATAGGCCAAAGCCATTGCCACCGTCACCGAGGGCCGCTCCCACCAATCACCGCAACTCAGGGCCGCAGTCACAGTCAGCACAGCCACGGACCGCAGACACCGTCATCACAATTGAAGCCGCCGGCACTATTACCGTAACGAAAGCCGCTAGCGCCCTCATCTACTATTGGGGGTACGGCCAATATCGCCACCGTTGCCACCTCCACTGCTACGAAGGGTTGCCACTACGCTCACTGTCATCGCTCCTGCTCCCACCATCGCGATGCCACTCTCACCGCTGGTTTGTGTGTGCTGAAATTAGTTGCTGTTAGTTGAGGTGAGGTGAAGTGATAAGTAATAAAAAGTTATAGCTACAACTACAGTAGATTGCTGGGTAGTTAAAAGTTCGCTACAAATTAGTCCCATTTCCTGCAGGGTATTCACAGAAATCCAACTACATACATAGTTAGATACGCTTGTTATTTTGAATAAGGCATGCTTTAGCGCAGTGATATGGCGAAATTTCGTAGTTTCCGGTGGTTGGCATCTCTTAGAGTTGTTGCTTATTGTTGTGGTTGTACCTAGGTGTTGCATTTGTTGTACTCGTATTTGCAGTTGCTTCAATTATAGCGCTAATTGTGTTTAGTTTTTACACCGCAATTAATACAGAGAAACCAGTAATATGCCTTGTACGTATTAACGCTAATTTACCTGAGCTCCAAAACCGCTAAATAGCACGCAAGCCAATTGCAATAACAACACAAATTACTTGTATATTTACCATAAAAACGAGCAGCCTGCGCCACCATGCTTGGCGCCGCACTCAACAATTGTCCTTACCCGCATAGAACAACGGTAATCAATGCGTTAGGGCGACGCAGTCAGCAATGAGGATGCTCACGGCAACAGCGCCGTAATGTAGCAACAAATCTAATTGCAGTTTACAACGTTTGCACACGCCTACTATGTACATAAAGCATCGCTTGAAGCATTCAGCAACTAATTGAGATCTAATTACCAGCGCGAAAGTTGGCAAAACGCAAACTAGTGAAGCATCCTTCAGCAGCGCATCCTTTGGCACATCATTCATACCACCATACAACTGTCTGTCTGTGCTGTGGACTGATGGCAACTGTGGCAACAAAAGAGTTGGCAAACAATCGGCAAGCGATGTGGCGTTGAAAAGAATTAAAATTCGATTTATTAATTACAGGAGGAAAAGCGCGGAAAATAGCGCTGCAAAGTGAATAAAGAAAATTCGATTGCAATGAAATGCAAATGGGAATTAAATAGCCTGGAACTAAAGGACGGATGAGAGCAAGCGTTCAACGGATGTCAAGTGTGCAAAGCGATGCTCAAGTGCGCGTGCGCTGCTGCCTGCTCGCCTCCTCTTTGCATTCAACATACAATTGATAGTGGTAATCATTTGCACTAAGCAGCGAAATTAGTTTGAATTAGAATTAGAGGGAGCAAAGGGAAGAAAAAAAAAATTAAATAAATCAGCAGCAAAATTCGGCACATTTTCGCGGCGGCAATTTGTAATTAGAGGCGCGCCAAATTGCAATATCTCGCTTGCGATACCCTTAGGGTTTAATCAAACAAATTTCGCTGCTAGTAAATCTCATTAATTTCTTCACTTTTTTCTGCAAATTTTTTCAGCGTCGTACAAAATTTAATGCCCCATTTCGTTCGAATATGCCACTCGTGTTGCATTGCACTTTTACACATTTTCGCACATTTATTTCTTTAGTGGCTTTTAATTTGCATATTTAATTGAAAATGAAGGAAATCCGCCATTGGGGAAGAGCCGCCGGAAAACGGATATGCATAATTGTTGAACTGCGAATAGGCGTCGGCGGTGGCGTTGGCAGTGCTGGTTTTATATGTATAGGCGCCGGGGAGGGGGTCTTCGGTGCACGCAACGACAACCAAGGCGGCGCGTTGGTGGCGAACAAAAGCACGCTTGTTGCAATCTTGGTAATTTGCATTGTGTTACACTTGATTAACGAGTGCACGCAACGCAACGTTGCTCAAACAAACAAGCACACACATCTGCATACATACATGCGAGTATTTATGTGCATATACATGGGTGTTTGTACATATGTAAGCAAGCAATTTTTACCCAGTGGGTAATAAAGCGCCGCGAGTGCAAGGGTACGTGAGTGACAGATTACAAGGCAATTCTCGCAATTGTCTTTCAACTCACCACAGTCTTTCGCAAAGCAAAAGTCTTTCGTAAGACAATTGTCAATTATGGCTAGTATCTTTAAAGCTCTTTTCTGTCTTTCGAAAGACTAATTGAAAGATCTACTAACGAGGAAGTGTCTCAGCGTTATTCTGTTTGTGTTTTAGCAATATGTTAAAAAAAAAACATTTTATTGAAATATAATTTTCATTTTAAAACAAAAAAAAAAATTAATTTATAAGAACTTAGATAAAAAAATAAAATAAATTTTCTACATACTAGATGAAATAAAAATAAAGATATTTCTTTTAAAATAATAAAAACTAAAAATTTGAAGAAAGTATAAATTAAAAGAGAAAAAATGAAGTTAAAAATGAAATAAAATAAATGTATACAAATGAAATGGACTTAAAATAACATATCGTAACCTGAAATGCAAAAAGACGTAAGAAACATCGTCACTGAACTAGAAAAAGTCGTGACTATTTTTTTTTTATAAAACGATTTTGGGAGTTGTAATTCAATGAGTGAATTTTGAGTTTTTTATTAGTTGCGGCCTTTTGCATTTCAGCAACAAAATATTAAAAGAAAATTTAAAAAAATAATTATTGAAAACCAAAAAAAAAATTAAATAAGTTTTTAAAATATTAAAGGAAAGTTTCAAAGCAATAGAATCCCAAAATTTGCAGAAACTTAAGTCAAAAACGAAATTCATTAAAAAAACTAGTAGATACCTAAAAATTAAACAAAAAAATTTTAACAATAAAATCTAAAAAACAAAAGAAAATTTAATTAAAAATAAGTAAAGGTAATACAAAAAAATAGCAACTATTTTTTTCTTGTTGAAACAAATGAATTAACATATTGAAAAGAATAAATTAGATAGACAAAAACCTAACTAATAAAAAATATACATAAAATGACTTTCTAAATGTTTAAATAAACTTAAACAAATATATATACATAGCCCCCACCAGGCGCTTGAAGTTATTTTGCTGACCAGACTTGCGGAAGGCTAATCCTGCGTGCCTCAGTGTACTTTTACCACTGCAGAAAGGGGGAATCTTGTTGTTATGCTTGATTACATTAAGTACTTTTGTACCTAGTATTTCTCTAAAGGAGTCCAATCATTTATTTACCCCGCAATAGTCCTTCTTGCCGCAAGCAAAACTCTACGCCACCTACTCAAACGTGCATATGCGCATAGCAGCATACATACGTATGTACATACATGTTAACAGTTGTGTAAACAACAACAAATGCAATATTGGGATTTTAACTTTAACATAACGCCATAAAGCAATTAACTTATCATCATCGACATGCTATAGTAAGCTATAAAATTTGCTTACATTGTCACAATTAAAGCCATTGTTTGCGCTTATATGTATTTACTTTAAAATGTATGTACATTTCTGCATACATATACATATGTATGTATGTATGTGGTTTTGAATGTCTTCAGTACACCAGTACCAGAGTTTATAGACATGGCGGCATGAAACGCTTGAACAAAGTAGAGGCAACGGCATAAATTAAAATATTAATTAATGTTAAGCACACAAGAAGCAGCAGTGCTAAATAGGTACTTACCAGCTTACTTAAAAGCACATAATAATTACAGACTACATGTGACAACGGAATGCCTAGTTATTAGCTTGTATTACCGCTGTGATAATTGAAAAATAAATCAATTGATGAATCCCTTTGTAATACGATGTAGATCATCCACACATCATAAATATCCAACAGCAAATATTCAAGTCGATAACCAGCTTATAAATTTTTGATACCTTTCTCAAAGCATACCTATCTGATATACGAGTAAGTAAGCACTCACACTTATAAATATGTAATTAGACATAAAGGAAGACAAAGGAAAAGGAATGATGAGCATTAATCAAATAATTTGCTAGTTGCCTTGTTTGTTGACATCCAAATAGGATAGGAGTTATCAGTTTTGCACAAGCAAATTTGCACATCAATGAATGGAATTTACAAATCGCTTTATAATTCGATGATTTGACTATCACCATTTTAGTACCGCGCACGCAAGACGGTGAAAAAATAATTTGGTTAATTTTTACTTTATGTGATGTGATGTGATCAGTTGAGCAGATACTTGACGAATTGATAAAATTTGAGAACAGTGAGGAAGGGTGAGAAAGTGACGATGATAGCATAGCCGAACTCGCTTTTGAGCCGAAGAATAATATACGGTTAAATTTTGATAGCGATTTCGAGCAGGACGACGGACACAATGAAATCGAAAACAATAACTCTGATGGCGATTTAGAGTAAACATTCGTATTTGCAAATGGTACTCAGCCTGGCTCATCATGTCGCTTTAAACTAAAGAATGTTGTCTGGAAGAAAAAAAAAAGCATTGAACTAAATTAATATTAGCGTCGATACACAGGAAGGAAATTTCGAATCCAGTTTTTTCAAAAAATATTTTCCCAAGAATTATTCCTGAATATCGTTGAGCAAACCTTTACTTACATTGCAGGAAAGGACCTCAGCAAGCATTTTCATGTGTCCGAAATTAACATCCAGCAATTTATTGGAATAACGTATATAAACATCGCCCAAGAGTGATGCAACAGGGAACAAATTTGAGAAGATCAAGCAATTTTTACACTTAAATGACAAGATGCTTTCCGGCGAGCATCCCAAGGCGGATAGGCTGTTTACGATTCGACCAATACGAGCAGATTTGTTCAACGAAAGCAAGGAATAACTTGGAAAGTTATAATCCCAAAAGGACGAAAAAATGGGGATATAAAGCATTTGTACTTTGCGACACTAGTAGAATCTGAAGCTGAAAATATTATAGAGCCTGGAGAGCCAAATTTAGGTGCTGCCTCAAACGTTGTAATAAGACTGGCCCGAAATATTCTGAGGAATCAAAACGAAAGACTTTATTGTGACAACTATTTTACGTCGTTGCCACTGATAGAATATTTGGCCAAGGAAGGGATCATCAGCTTAGGAACAATACGTCGAAATAGAATACCTGACTGTAAATTGCCGAAAGATAAAAATATTTCTAAGAAGGGTCGTGGGCACTCCGTCGAATATGTTAAAAATGTGGAAGGAATAGACGTAGCTTTCGTTGTTTGGAAGGACAAGAAATTTGGTGAGCTACCAAAATCTGAAGTAAGACCAAAAAAAAAAAATATATTACCATTGAAAGACCTTACAAAGTGAGGGAGTATAATCGTCACATGGGTGGGTTCGATGTCATAGACAGCATCGTGGACTGTTATAAAATATTGTTGAGAAGTAAAAGAAGGAAATTTCGCATGTGTTACCTATTGTTAGATCTTGCGATGTCTAATGCTTGGCTCTTATAAAAAAGAGTTAGCAAAGAAAGGAATGTGCAGGAAAATCAATTGTCATCGGCTGATTTTAGTTTTGAGGTTGCTACGGACCTGTGCAAATTAGGTACAAAGACAACCATAAAACGCAAAGGTGGAATAGAAGGGAAAAAGCAAGAACACATCCCTCCAATTGCAGTTAGGCAATACCAAGTTGGACACTGGCGAGTATGGGCCGAGAAGAAAATCTGTTTCAAGCGCCCAGGATGTAGGGGTGGCGTGTAGCGATATAATACAACAAGTAGAACAATTGATTTAAAGTATTCCACACATGCTAATGTGTTTTTTTTTTTTGAAGTTGTCATATAATGTTATAATGTGATGTTATATCTGTCAAACTCCCTTTTTGGCTACTACCTCCCCACATAAAAGAAAAATCTTAAAAATTAAAAATAAGTGTTTAGTTTTTTACTAAAAGTGCTAAGCATTAGCAGATAAAATTTTAATGTCAAAAGAGAGCTCAAACTAAACCCGTAACATCCGTCAGAAAAATAAACGTTACTTTTTTCCCAGTGAAAATTTGGTATGTTAAAAGTAAGCGAACTTCAAACGCCTTTCACCTAAATTTATTTGAAATCGAATCGAGTAAAAGGTCCGAAATTTTAAGAAAAAGCATTTGCTTAGGTTTTATTCATACGTCCCATCAGCCAACAAATTGTCATAATCCGAATTAAGGCTAAGGTATTCCTTGAGCTTTTGATGCTAACCGACGGAGATGCAACGCGAAAGATCTATCAGAAAATAAGACGAGGATGGAAATCTGGTAACAGATGTCAAGACTTCACTTAAAATAAGAATATCAGACCTCTCGCCTACCCTGAAAAGCGACACAGGCGCGTTTGAAAAAGGAGAATCCACTCTAAAATATAGGAATGAAGGTCATGTACTTCCACGCGACCAAAACGTGGTAAGAACAACAGTAAGACTTCCAGAGCTGATAGCCCGAAATCAGTTAATTTTGAGAGCAAATTAAAAACAGAATTTTTCAGAAAGGCAACTTGGAGTACCTCTCTTAGGGAGAGATATATACAAGCTAGCTCGCTATAATGGTATACAGACGGCTCCAAAATTCCCTCCTGCAACAGGACAGGTATCTACGGGCCAAGGCTAAAGCTGTCGGTACCCATGGAAGCATACACGAGAGAATTGACAGACTTAGCGCCCTGGCGGAGCACGATGTTATCGACCTAATTTGGGTACCAGGCCACCTAGTAGTTTTTAGTAATGAGAAAGCGCACCGACTATCTAAGCCCTTTCTTGCGATCGGACCTAGCACAATCAAGGAATAGCCCAGGAAGGAGAGGAACAGACTCAGAGTTCAACACTGGCGTAGCGCCGCAGGTCTTTTTTTCATTTTCTTTTAGATGCAGGGCAATCATAAACTTCCCCTAAACGAGGTTAAGGATAATAACAGGTTTTCTGACGGGTCACTGTAGACTAAGAGACCACCTACACAAGCTAGGGATACGGTCGAACGACCTATGTCATTTCTGCGTGTTGACTGAGGAAACTTCTTTACATCTGCTTCGTGAGTGCGAGGCGGTTTCGAAAAACCAGGAGAGGTACCTAGGCCAATTATGGCCAAGTGTAGAACTTATACAATCGCCAACCGCTAGAAATATTCTCATAAATCCGATCTCTCTAGGGTTAGATGATGCACTGTGAATGGTTGAGGGCACAATAGATCTCTTGATCGCAGTACATTGCTCTATTTCAATCTATAGCAGTAAGGCTTCTTAAAACAACAAAGCTCCCGAATTGGGTGTGAGCTCTTCGAAGCTGTAGGCGATGAACTGCTAGGTAAGGGGACGGATTTTAAGTAGAATTTGGTCTAATCCCGAAAATTAGAATCTTTCCCTTTGGTATGAACCCTTCCCTCCCTCCTTAAGTGCAACTTCTTCGATCCCATAATGGATAGAAAGCGTAATATCAGCTGACAGTCAAGGCCACCAGAACCGCAGGCAAAATAGGTTGTTCAAAAGGCGAACAAGAACACGCTTGGAGATCAACCGAAAAATAAATCTTGCCAACAGTTGCTTCATTGGATTGTATCCCCTCTTGGCGAACAAAATTCACGTTCTAATAACCTCTCAGCATGTGCATCTTTTATACAGCGCACAAATGTAGACTATGTCGAACAAAGATGAGAAGGCTTTGCAGGTTTTTTATGGACGACGGGTACTGAGGTACGAGCTTTAGAATAATTTTTTTTCTTAATGAAATTTGTGTCCCAATTTTAGTTAGGTAAGATAAATAAAAATCTTTTTTTTTATTTTTATACTTTCTGATTGAAATTCTAAATTTATTATTTACTAAACTCTACTGCGAGATAGCAAAGTTCGGCCATACCTTTGCTAAATATGTACGGAAAACAAACAAAGTTAAAACGCAACTATAACAGCTTCAAGTTGGTTTGTTTGTCTAACACTTTTATTTTCGGCTTACTAAAATCCAAGCAAATACAAACGGATGCGGATAAAGTAACCAGTAGATTCAGATATATATATGCATGAACATTAGACTGGGTCGTAAAATGAAGTTTGCAACTACGCCCACTAGTTTTAAAGCTTACTTTGACAGAATTTTAGGGTCATACAAATTTTCGTCCTTGGCGTCCTTGAAGAGTAAAGATCTGAGTAAAAGATATATAGTACGCAGTACAGAATTATATTTTCAATCAAATATCACACTTTGGAATCGAGTAATAAAATAGAATTTGGTTAAGTTTAAGAATCGCGTTGGACGAAAATTTTTATAAACCTGAAATCCTCTCAAATTAAGCTATCAAACTAGTGAGTTTAATTATAAAATTTCTTCTACTGTATGGGTATCGACCCGGTGTAATGCACACTCACATGCATACATACATATGTATATACTAGTATATGGATACTGTTAGGTGAATATAAATCTTACTGTTTTTGCATCTTTGACATGTTGACCCAGGTCGGTGCACCTTTTGCCCGCACCTACCACCCGCACAAGTGCCGCTTCAAAAACCAACACCCAGCAAATAGCAGACTTAAGAGCAAATAGCGGAAATATACAAACAGGCATACAGACACATACCCTGCAGGGAAACCACGGACTAGTGAGTAAAATTTTTAGTGGCTTGTTTACTTTTACTATGTGTTTGGCGGCTTCTTCCTTCAAATGCATTTATAGTCTGAACTTCGCAGATGCTTTTTCATAGTTTGGTAATACAAAACAAAAGTTTGTGTTAACATTTTAACATCTTGGGACCGTCTTGAATCTAAACAATAACAGCGAGCACCTCTGCAAAGTACAAAAAAATTAAAATTTCTTACAATCATTCAAACAAATTTAATTTCAAATGGAAAAAAAAACATTTCTTCGAAAATAATTTAAAATCGCACACACGGAAGAACGGAAAAGATGGAAAAATCATGATACTTTTTTCTTTCGTCTTTCGATTTTAGAACCGATTCGAAACTATATCGAAAAAAGGATGCAGCGGGGGCAATTGACACTTCCTACAACATCGCGGTGTTAAATTCGCCAGTTATTTTCATGCAAAAAAGAATTATCGCGAACCAGTACTGGGTCTAAATGGACTAGAAGCGCACCAGTTTAGTACTGGAGATTTTCCCACAGGGTAGTTACAAACATAAACGGGTTTACGTACGCACGAAAATTCCATTTGAAAAATACAAAAAGCTATATATGTATTTACGCACGTAACGATCAGACGAACTTTATGCAACAAACAACAAAAACAAAAGCAAACTGTGGCAAAAAGTTCAGCAACAAAAACAATTGCCTACTTTGCTGAGTTCGACATGCAACGTGTTTGTAGGCAAGATACCGCACACATACAAATAAGTAGTCCTGATGATGCCCTCTCTACACACACACACACACTCAAAGAAAGCAAATGAAAACGCATGCAGAGCAAGAAACGAGGTGAAGGGTGTGAGTGAGGCACAAAAATTCCACGAAAAAGTTGGGAAGTAGATTCATGTTGGCCTAAAGGGCAACATTGCAGCAAAGACAATTGGACCAGCGGGGCCGGCGTCGACCGCAGACACATTGTCTGCACTATTTGTTTAAAAAGTTTGGCATAAACTTTATGCATATCAATGCTAGAGCAGCATATGCTGGCATTGCATACGATACGAAGGAAGGCTACATAATGGCTGAAGTACTCGCGCATAACTCCGTACATACACAACATACGCATGCGTACGATTGCGGGCGTCGAAGTAGCAACACACCTTTCTGAGTATATCAAACGCATGCACATTAGGTGGGTTCAAAATAAGTAAATTTTAATGCAATATCGAAACAAATATACGCTTATTTTTAAACGACTTCAAAAAAGGGGGAAGTTATCAATTCGAGGGAATATTTTTTTTTTGGTTTTTTTTTGTTAGTTTGTATGTTAACGCAAAACTTTGGACCACGTCAAACGATTTCGAAAATTCTTTTTGCATCTGATAGGTAGTGCCTCAGAGGTAGTCCCATACAAATCTGGTTTCCGATCAGATCATTGTATCATGAAAAACTTAACGGTACTCTCACATTTTTATATGAGATTTGAAGTCGGTTTTGTTTTTTGCTTAAAAATTACTTGTTTTATTTAGAAAAAATAAAAAATAAAAATATTTAGAGGTCGCTCAAAGCGCTGTAAGTTTTCCATGTATTTTATATGGAGGAAAAAATAACTTTTCGTAGAAACGGTATAGAATTCTTGAAAATCAACATTTTTTGATCGAAAAACTATGGTTAATTTCAGGAGACTTCCAATACTATACACAATGGTTTATTTAAAAATTTTTTCAAAAGTAAATATTTTTTTATTTATCTCTCCATAGAATTTTCTGGCATTTCCTGATGGTTTTGGCGGACCTATAAAATTTAGTTCAGAAGAAAAAATGGTTAAATAAATAATTGCGTATTATTACTGGGAATCTCCTGAAGAGAAGCAGGGTTTTCCGATCGAAAAATATGGATTTTCAAGAATTTTATACCATTTCTACCAAAAGTTGTTTTTTTCTCCATATAAAATACATGGACAACTTTGAGCGACCTCTAAATATTTTTTAATTAAAAAAAAAATAAAAAATTTGGGTAAATTTGTTTTTCCATAGCACAATCCTAGGCGGTGAGAGCATAAAAGCTGCGACTTTACTTTTTCACATGCATTTTTGGGTCATCCTTATGTACATACATACATACATACATATCCACGTAAATTTATTTAGTTTTTAATCGGGGTGTGAGGGGTGTAAGTTTATGGCCCCAGGTATGTAGCGTTCACATAGTTACTTTCACGCCATAGCAGCTGATGAATTTTACGAATTTGCATGCTAATGAATTGCATAATATGTTGCAGGCGAAGCGATAACTTATTGTTCTGACCGACCGACCGACGAAGCGGATGTTGAGGCGGTAGCGAAAACTGCCTTTACCTTATGTTATGACTGCGTAAATTTACATACTTACACAGATGAGTGCATATAAAGTGATACAACTTTATTCCATAGTGCATAGCAAATATGCTTAAAATATTTGTGTGCATATGTATGTTTATGTGTACTCATACTATGTATACCGGATATTAATATATTGCAATACGTACAGAATGGTTGCGAGCAGGGTGACGATTGCGCATCAGCTGCCACGACCTCGGCTTATGAGCTTATATCTGTACGGTATCAGTATTACTAATAATGTGAAATATTCCCGATTGGCAGGTGATGAATTTCAGTTCGTTAATTCTATTTTATGTGTTCTGATAATTTTATGTATGCACTCCAGTGCAGGGTGTGTCACATAAGACCCGCTATGGTAAAACGAGTATAACTTTTTTAAAAATTATTTTTTTTTTCAATTAATTATTTTTTATATTAACCCATTTTCGGACATAAAAATTTAAACGGTATCCTTTTATATGAAGCTATGTAATCCAATATAATTTCGGGCCAGAAAATTTAAACCCCTAGTCAGATTTCAGCTAACTAAGCTCAAGAGAGGAAGCCTGAATCGGCCTTGTCGCAAATTCCATGTGAACAAATTTTCCCAAAAATTATTGGAACTATATAAATACTCACCTGAAGTTGGCGATAAGGCTGACTGTGTTCCTGTACGTCGAGTCACAGACGGCGTCAAACACCTTTGACATGTCCAACTATACTAGAACTCTTCTCTCATAGGGGTAAGATTTTTTTATTTATTTATTTATTACAGTCTTGCGACTTAAGAGTACAGAGAGATATTTATAAGTTAAAATTTCATTTACAAAGCTATTTATGTTTCTAAAACCATCAAATAGCCTATATAAATTTATATATTGTTTAACTAGTTGTTTAAGTAGCTGGCGAGGATTAGTCTCCAGTTACCTTTACATATGTACTAAATATGACAGCGAGCGGAGACTTTTAAAATTTAAAGGATGCTTTATTTGGCTGCTGGTTTTCCTGGATTTAGTAGTGAAACTATCCTCCTCGATTTCCGCTAATTTGGAATTGTGAGGGTGACTAGCCATAGATTAGAAACTTTGATACCATTTACTACTCCCGCTGGACTAAATTTGTGCAGCGCTAGCTTGCATATTCCATCGGCATCAATGTCTTTGGAGGCTTTCGCCTTTCCGATGGCCACCTGGACCTCGCTGCTGGTTTGAGCAAGAGGTGCACTGTTTTTTTTGGCAGATTATACAGGCTTAAAAAGCTCGCGCATTTCTACTGGTCCGACTAGACGAGGCCTTCGAATGAAATTTCCACTCTGTCCTCACGTGTCGTCGGACTGGATAGGGACCTCACGGTTGACCAGAGCATACTTACACATGAGGCGAAATTACTGACCTCAAATTCTCTTCTCACTGTTGCGTTCGTGTTGATTTACCAGTTGCCGATCCATATAAAATATGACAAAAAGTACGAATTTTATTCCGATTAAACTGTAATTTTTTATCGGTGGTATTTTTTATTTATTTTTTTTTTTTATTTCGTATGGATGCATTTTAAGACCCGATTTTAGTATTCTTCCCAATTCCTAATTGGCCGGAAGGACGACGAGTTGAGTCAGAGATTGTTTTGATGAACACTTCTTCCAGGACCCCGTTTTTAAAAAGGGTCGACCAAACGCTTAATCACGCTGCGTCATAATAATTGACCGATGACAAGAATAGAAATATGCAATATTTTTGAAACGTTGCTATATACTGTTAGTATCCATTGTGGTTTTCCAAGAATTAATATAGTTACAATCTGCAAAAACAAAAATAAAATTTAATTAAAATATAATAAAGTTACTCGTGTTTAAGATTCGTAGGCTTCATTTGGACCACCCTGTGTACTTATGCATGCACGTTTTCTGCAAATATTAGGGAAATGATTCAAAATTAGAACTCGGCATGAAAATATATGTAGTATGTGTATAGGTATGTATGTATGTCTACGTATAATTTATTCCTAAGATAATAATGTTAAACTTTTGATCTTAAATAATGATCAACCTCTGTTTCAATTCATGGATGGTGAATGGGTTCAAAATTTGAATTAAAGTTTAATACGACTTTTCATAATTTTTAGGACAAATAAAGAAAACGTATTTTTTTTTGTTTTGAAAAAAAAAAATTTTTTAAATCAATATTATTCAATTTGGTTTGATTGTAGAAGTGTTTTTGATGCTCTCAAGTTTTTTTTTTAACTCCAGGCATTTTGGTAATTTTAAAAGTTTTAAAATTTTTTTTTAAATCGTAAAGAAAGAGCATGAAAAAAAGCAAAAAACAGAATGTATGTATATGTAATTATATACGGCGCTACATTACACCAAATACTGAGTCTTTTTATTTAAAAAAAAAAAAAAAAAATCTTACGACTTTCAAGGCGTTTTAGCGGGCGCCAAACCCACTGGAAAATGTTCTATCTTTAATCTATTAACCACAAACAAATTTTCAAAACAATTAAAATGATGTTTTTGAGAAAGTTTAGTCTTCTGATTTTTCCAAAAAAAATCGCCATTTTGTTAATTTTCCTAAATTTTTCAAATTTTCGAGAAAGCTAATATAGAGCATCAAAAACACTTCTACAATCGAACCTAATTGAAAAAATATTGATTTTTAAAAAAACTAGAAAGATTAAGAAAAAATTGTTAACCGTTTTTTCTCAAAAACCACACTTTGCCGTAAAACTTTTAGATGCTCGTAACTCAGCGAATCTTTTTTTGCAAAACAAAAAAATACCTGCAAATATGCGATCATAATAATATAACCAGACAGTTAACACCAACTTAGTTAATCTTACACTGAGTGTGAATGTGAAAAAACCCAATGTCAGCCTATCAGAAAGGCAACCAACCATAAATACCGGCAACATGTCGATGAAGCTCTTTGCAACCATTCATCTTTTCCAATTTCACCAAAGTGAGTATACTTGTGTCTCTATATTCTTATGCTTGTATGTATGTGCATGCAAAAAAAAAAAAAAAAAAAAGAAACTCTGATGTAGGGTCAGTTTGCTAGTTCGTCCGCATGAGAGCACAATAAACCAGAGCGCGTAAAATCTATTGGCCACATTTTAAATGCTTGCCAACCACACATCACTTCAGACGCGCATACGCACACACACACACACACACGCCCAGTTAAAAGCCATCACTTGATGAGCGAGTATAGCCAACTTCCGTTGTTTGTTGTAGGTGCCATAAAGTGCTTTTGACCAAACGCATATTGACGTGCTTAAATAGTGTATGTACTGTAGTCATCTTTACTCGTTCAAGGATAGTAGTAGTTGGTTGGTCTTACTTATCAGCAAGTCATGTGTATAATTTCATTTTGGGCTTCAAAAACATAACACGTACGTTCATATGTTTAGAGTGATGTACAAAAGATGAACTGAAAAGTAGTGGATTTCTCTAATATACATAGATAGGAACATATCGTCGTTTAAAGTGTAAAACTGCTGACATTTGTACCAACAATAAGATTAAGCTTTTGGCTTTGCTCAAAGAATATAATAGTTATTAAGTTTTATTTTTCCACTTATAAGCGATGATTCCTTATAAAATTTAAAAGGCCATACAGACACAACCAACGGAAACTTCGGCCAGAAAATGTTGCGACTTATACCTTTATTAGTGTCATTATCTCTGAAAAAAAATATGTCGAATATCACGCTAGTATAGCCTTTGAGTTCTTTAAATAGGTAATTTTTCCAAGATATGTTTCTTATTATAAAAAAAATATTCTAACTTTAACAAGGAAAAAATAAAAAATATTTAGTTTTTTTTCCAGTTGTATTAAAGCCTGTTATCTTGCAAATAAAGCTACTAACGACGAAAATCGATAGTAAAAAATATACAAGTTGTAAATGGTCAAATAAAAATGTAATTTCAATATTTTTTTTTATGTAATGGGAGCAGGAAAAAATGTTACTTATACGCTATATCGTACATGGCCACACTCGTACATGGCGTATGAGTAATATTTTCTATGCTAAAGTTTGACAATGCAATGCAATGCAAATTGAAAATGAAAATATTTTGAGAAAATTACCTGATCTAGGAAAACGGTAAGCAGATCCGTAGTCTACGACCTAAAATTAGGTTTAAGTGTCTCGGCATTTAGCGTCCCTCAGTGTATGGAAAATGTTACTCATACGCCATGTAAGGTGTACTTTACTTTTCGGTCGCTCGCTTTCATTTGATTACCTTCGACAACCACAAACATATGTATGTATGTCAGCATGTCATTTCTCCGGCGTTGTAGGTATTTTAGGTTAAAATGGTGGCTGAAGAAAATGTTACGCCCAAGTCCCAACTTAATAAGTGCCATTTTGATACCATATACCTCGACTGAATGTGTTAGAACCAACTGGCGTGACCGATCCTCGATCGAGACCAATATGGAACACTCTCTATGGCTGCTTCGTCTGCAACTTCATTTCCAGGAATGTTGCGATGACCAGGGATTCAAAATAAATCTTTTTTCGAGCTGGTTACTTACTGAGTTTAAAAGAGTTCTGTATAAAATCCATTCAATTAAAGCATCTTCAAATTTTTTAACCACGCATAATTTCAAGCAGAGCATTAAATTTCGTGATACTGAGTGTATTTTTTCTACATGCTTATAATACTCAAATACACGACGAAAATTGTATGCAATATTAATAAAAACTATCGACTATTCGCTCATTCACATAATAGCCTTACATATTTACTTACTTACACACACATCTACACAATACTTTCGGATGCAGGATGCATAGCATAGAAGCTTCCGGGTTATTTTTATTGCCTCTACGAAAAAAAAATATCCACTTTGCTTTGCTTCCTGTTTAAATTTGCATCCGAAATTCGATTTTGCTCCTTTATCGTCTCGCTCAACTTTGCTTTTGCATTGTTTTATAGCATTATTTTTTTTTTTAGTTTTCTTTTTTAGTTTTTGTTCGCATAAACACATCGACATTTGCGCTAGCAGCTAAGAGCAGCAAGCCCTTATATGTATGTATGTAAGTATGTGCGTAATGCAAGTGCAGTTGCCCTGCTCACATCCACCAATGCACACATGATCTAGTCATACACATATGCACAGATATGAGGATACTTATAAATTAGGGTGGTCTAAAAAAAAAGTTAAAAATGTTAAAAATTATATTTAGAAATGCCTCAAAGCCTGCGAAGTCTTCCATGTACATATTTTATATGAGGGAAAAACAACTATTTTATATTTTGAGGATTTTTAGGACCTATTAAAAATAGTTAATATTAAAAATGGTTATTTAAACTGAGTATTGTTATTGGAAGTATCTTAAAGAAAAAATATTGATTTTCAAGAATTCTATGCCATCGCTATAAAAAAGTGTTTTCCCCCATATAAAATACATGGAAAACTTCACGGGCTTTGAGGCAGTTCCAAAAAAAAATTTAAAAAATAGGCGTATTTTTTCCAATTAGAAAAATCCTAGGGGTGAGAGCTTAACATTTTAAACTTTTTTTGCCGCATATATTTTCGCAGCACCCTATTACCAAAAAAAAAAACAAACAAATATATACGTTTATATGCATTCAAGCAAAATAATCGCCGAAAAGTAAAAGCAAACGTGAAAGGCATCACGAGTGTATGCACTTTTGCTTGCAGCTAGCGACTAGCGGGTGTTATAGTACATACACTCTAGCAGCGAAGTGTTGGCGCGTGAGCATCTCAAATTCCCCAAAACCCAATTTACTTAGCCATAACTGTCGATTTGCACAAAAGATTAATGCATTTGCCGGCATCTTTGGGTAGGCAACTGAGTCAAATGTTCGAGCAAATGCTTCTTCTGCTTTGCCGATGTGTTTTTGTATGAGATAATAAATTTTCTTATGCAAGTGTGGATGCGCATATATATCTCGGTATAGATATGGGTATTTGTTTACTTTCGAAGAAAGGCGATTATTTTACCAATTTGTGGCTGTCTTCTTTCTCCGCTTTGAACTGCTAATTTTTTTCTGTCTAGATTTCATTTAAATCAACTTTTTTTGCGAAATCTGTTTTTCTATCGAGAAGTTCAAATTTTTTTTCTAAAAGGATTCCTTTGTTTTAATTATATTTGGTTACTGTAAAAAAATTCAATTTTTTGTGCGTCTTTAGCTCATTTTAATTGCCGTTTTACAAACGAAATTTAAACATGACACAATGGCAAATTAATGTAGATAGTAATTTCAAAAGCTGCACATAAAAAGTATGCAACTTGATTAAAATAAAACAAAAAGAAACAGTTAAAAATTAATAAGGGAACAGAAGCGTTGAGCGTAGCATTTTAATTGAAAGAACAATAGTGTAAAGTTTTTACAGTTGCATAAACTATATGCTCATTTTACAATGTACATTTGCAAATTAATGACGTAAGCGACTGGATCAGATGGCTTGCAGATAATTTCATGCCGCGCATACTTGCAAGCTAAACGGCGGTGAGTTAAAATTTTTGTATGAAAACCTAAATTTGAACAACTTTAATCTATGCAAAATTAAAATATTTTAAAATTAGTGAAACCGTGCTGCTCACTGAGTAACTGCTAGGTAGCTGAGTACTAAGCGAAGTCATCGTACTGACTATGAACAGTGACTTCACCCTCCCGACAATTTTCAGTTTTTGAGACATCTTCCCAGTTCTAGGACCCTTAGACCGCTTTTAAAGATTTGGTTATATTAAAAAATGTTGAAGAGTTTTCATATGACAGACTATTTTTTTATATTTTCGACCTAATATAAAAATCACAAGCAAACGCTGTGCTGTCTTCGGCTATGCCGAAGGCTTGCTTCATACCTTTTAGAAACATCAAAAAATTTTACTTCAATATACTACTGCATTTGAACTTAAAGTGCAATAGGGTGTTACCGGTTATGATGTTGTTGCACGTCTATACTCAATCGCGACTCTCGCGTCCTCGTCCGCGCACTCTGGGCAACATGAACAACCCATTTGCGAGTTGTGGTAAACAATCTGAGTGGAGACTTCGGTCACGGCAGAAAGAGAGGCGGCTTAGGTAGGGCCACTCCGACTTATTCAGTTTAAGGACTCTGCAGCGCATGTTCACCCAGCGGGCGTCTGTCTTGGAGCAAGCGGCTCGCTATACAAATGGTTTCGAAACCACCGCCGTCCCAGAAATAGGTTGAGCGCTAGGTTAGGGACTCGCCACGTAAAACCCCTTCAAAGTGAACAAACAAAATATAGCATCGGATGATACGACCAGGGCAAACGTTTAAAGCACTATGATTTGAGGGCATGCACCTGGAATGTCCGAACCCTTAATGGCGAAGGTGCCTCTGTCTGACTGGTTGATGTCCTCGTAAGAACAAGAGCTGACATCAGAATCAACCAATAAATGCTTTGTACGGGGCAAAGCAAAAGATGCCTGGGGCCTTGTGATGCATACTACAGCTGCCGTGTAAAGCAGCGTGAGTTCGGTGTGGGATTTGTGGTGGGAGAGAGACTCCATCGCCGAGTACTATCATTCACCCCGGTGGACAAACCGCATCAGAGCAAAATTTTTAAGTAGATTTATTTATTTATTTACTTATTTATTTATCAATCAGTCTATGAAACAATAATTTCTTACAGACTATTTTCCAATCAATCTTAAGCTAGGGCATCAAATTAAAAATATTAAAAAACTTGACGTAGGTAGAGAGGAATAAAGATCCGTATTAGGTTAGATCTGGTTAAGTTCACAAATTTCCCGACCAATGGGTGCATAACAATTGAGTAAATCTTCATGTTATCTGTATATAACTACAAGTAATTTTTAGCAAAAAAAAACCGATCCAATGATCGGATCTAAACCAGATTAGGACCACCTCTGAGACACTACCTTTCCGATGAAAAATAAAATTATCAAAATCGGTTGACGTGGTCCAAAGTTATGCGATAACATACATAAAAACAAAACAAACAAAAAAATATTCCGATGAACTGATAACCTCCTCCTTTTTTGGAAGTCAGTTAAAAAGCAAATCAGCAAAAGAAAAGCAAGTTGTTTATAAATAAATAATATAAGAAACAAGGAACCTAGAATACTACTTTGTGGAATGCCAGAAGTAGCGACAAAATGTTCTAATTGAGCATCATCCACAGTTAGAACACACCGCCATCGATACAAATATGACTTGAGCCATTGCAGAAGGGTTGAATGGAAGCGAAGGCATGCGAGTTTGCCGATCAGTACCGTGTGCAAAAATTTGTCGAGGGCTTTCGAAAAGTCGGTGTAGATGCAATCAACTTGGCATCCTGAAGAAAATTTTGAGATGCACTACTCACCAAAGACTGCCGGAATACCATCTAAGTTTCTCTGGCGTCACCTAAAAATGGAATTCCATTGGACTATAAATTAAAAAAATGTTTATGCTTGGGCGAAGCGGCAGTGGAGGTCGTGTGACTTTTTGTGAATAGTTTACGGAACTGTCCCTTTAGTCCACAATATTCTGTTAAAATGCACGCGGCAATTCTAAATTTTTCGTTTAGACGATTTAGAAGCAGTTGGAATCGTTTTTCCAATTATCTCCCTCTTCTTGGCACTTTACCCGAAGTAATCCTGTCGAACGCAACCTCTTTTGTTCTCGCATCACTCTTCTTTCACATTTGAGTTCTTCTTTTAACATATTTGGACCGTTTGCTAGCTAGGGCTCACATACATTTTGAGTTTTGGCTGCAGTTTCCATGGTTATTCGAACCGCTATCTCATTCCCTTTATTTCCAAAAAAAAAAATAAAAATGGATGCAACTGAAATTTTCAACGGAGTTGAGTTTCTCTATGCACTTCAAAACTAGTGATGATGCCACTTCGAAAGATGAAAGGGTCTTGGTCCTGGTATCTGGCTATCACTGAGAATGCCAATTCTCTCAGATATATATTTATCAATTTTATTGTGGCGTATTAATATATATATTTCAATAGTTTCATTGAACTTTGTACCACGATTTGTTTCTAAATAGAAAAAAAAGCTCAGTGGTAAGCGCTTCTGACTTTGCACATCGATGATGCGGCTTCGATTCCTTCTGTCTAGTCTAGAAAAAGAAGTGTGATGTGGCGATGTGGGGATCTCCAAAAAAGCAGCTATAACTTCTATCGCTTAGGCTTTGTTGTTTTTTTCCATTTTTCCTGACAAACAAATCGTTGCACAAAACTTTGAGACTAAACTATAGCATCATCGGTAGATGATTGAAAGCCTAGCCCATAGTTAACAATTTGACTATCTTTCCGCGACACAATCAAAGTAAGTAGTGAAATGAAAATTAAATGAGGAGTAGTGTGTATTTAAAATAAACAGTTGCTTAATTAAATAACCTAAATGGCTGGTAAATACAATTTAATCAAGGTAATATACACGCCATATCGTAAATGCAAGCTTGGAAATTAATTCTGCATAAACTCTATAACGAACCGCTTACGAAACAAATCAACTCGCCAAAGTGTAGCACGAAAATCCATTCATGTAAGCACATACATAAATATATGATACGATATTTCCACGTGCATAGGTATGTAATCTCATATAAAGCTTCGATGCGGATATGCGAAAATTTACCAAATGGGAATCTACAGAGTGATTCAATAAGACCACAGCCTTTATATTACAAATAAAATGCAAACAAATTTTTCGAAATTACTTTATATATAACATCCTGTTTTTTAGTCAATGGCATATATGTATGAAACACAATATCTGAATAACTCAGCGAGGATGGAAAAATTATAATTGTTAGACCAAAAAGCAGTGGTAGACACCATGGCCAATGGTAGCCATCAGTTACCACCCACCACCTTGGAAGTGCCATAAAATTATAACTTAAGGAATTTTTACTATATGGCATTTGAGAATTTATGAAATTTATACATATCCAGCAGTGCATAGCATGCATTTAGGCGTTTGGTTAGTAGTCACGCCTAAAAGTACGGCCCGACGACTCCGCAGCACAAAAACCACACCAAATAGTGACTCGTTGTGGCTGCATAGGTCGTATGTGGACTTTCAGTATCCCAAACGTGGTGCTTGCTGACGTAACCGTTATGCGAACATGTGGCTCATCGCTCACTATATTTATACATACCAAAAAAAAAGAAAACTCTCCCAGCATAAAGTTGCCTAGTGGGATTGGCACCCTCCAAAGTGAAACCCAAAACAGCCTCGCTTAATTCCCCTCTAAACTTTGATGATCCTCGACAGGAAACGTGCCTCTATCTAACTACTGCAATGCTTAGAGAAATATCAGATTAACATCACCACAGCGCAGGAAATTCGATGGACAGGGAGCGATTGCGAAAAATTAGCAGCGTACGATATCTGGTACAGTTGTAATTAGGCAGAGCAGAAATGTGCTGTGGGATTTGTAGTCGGATGGAGGCAGCGAAAGCTTGTATCCACGAATTGTCACAATTCGCATGAAACTAAACATATTTGGTTCAACAACTGACTCTGAAGCCTGGTTAAGCAAGGAACTTCTCATCGATCGGTTATAAATAAGCAGTGGGCAACTATCTTTCAATTTTCTCGTACCGCTGAAGTTGGCTACTATCATCCACACAGTACCAGCTGGTGTGACGAAAATTTCATCGTTCGTACGCATCATTCAAAACCACTCTGCATAACGGTGAAAAGGGAGAGAAGCGAGGCGTGTTAAAAAAGAAAAGGAACAAGCAGATCTCTTATGGAAATTGAGAGCATAGTTACACACTGGACTGCAAACACAATTTTTTATCTGTTTTATTATTAAATTTTTTAAATTCCACTTCTTCTTGTAAGCTTAAGGGGGAGCGGGTAGCTGCACCATCCGCCCCTACACGGCTATGCACTTGTTTCAGCCCAAACCATTTCCGTTGCACCATTTCCGTGTGCAATTTCCATTGAATTTGCCAATTTACTCCCAACCAACCAACCAACCGCCGCTAAAGAAGTTTCACTTCAATAACTTCGGCCAAAGGATCAGGAGGCAGCTCTTGAATCACCCTATAAATAAATACATACACATGTAAAAGGATACCTAAGTTAACTCAATATATATAATCGTGTGTATGTGCGTACGCGTATGAAAATATTGTACTAAATGTAGTCGCATAAATCGTGTCAAATCCGCAAAACTAGTAAAATGCATTTACAAACAATTTTGTGTAAATGTTAATGTACATAAATATGCGGTATGATAGTGCCCGCCGGTGATCATACAAATGCATAGCCAAATTACGCGAGTACACATTTTCATATCTACATAAGTATATCTATAGACAAAATACATACATATGTAATGAAATCTCGCAGCGCTTACATCTCTTCATAACTATTTGGTATGCTTCTAGTATTGTACGTACTAAGTATGAGCATATGTGTGTGTGTAGTAAATGTAAAATGCAGTGCGCACCCGCAATCGCTACTAGTTAGTTTGACACTTTCATTTTGTATGCTGTTATAAAATAGAATTTAATTAAAAGCTACATGAGTAACACTTGTGAGGCATGAAATTTTCGTGCTTTTTTATTGCCAAATAAAATTGTATTTATGTGCATAAGTAGTAACGGGTGATTTTTTTGAGGTTAGGATTTTCATGCATTAGTATTTGACAGATCACGTGGGATTTCAGACATGGTGTCAAAGAGAAAGATGCTCAGTATGCTTTGACATTTCATCATGAATAGACTTACTAACGAGCAACGCTTGCAAATCATTGAATTTTATTACCAAAATCAGTGTTCGGTTCGCTTTACGTCCGATTTATGGTCTACATAATCGACCAAGTGAGCAAACAATTAATGCGATTGTGACCAAGTTTCGCACTCAGTTTACTTTATTGGACATTAAACCAACCACACGAATGCGTACAGTGCGTACAGAAGAGAATATTGCGTCTGTTTCTGAGAGTGTTGCTGAAGACCGTGAAATGTCGATTCGTCGCCGTTCGCAGCAATTGGGTTTGCGAAACACATTTCGAACCGAACACTGATTTTGGTAATAAAATTCAATGATTTGCAAGCGTTGCTCGTTAGTAAGTCTATTCATGATGAAATGTCAAAGCATACTGAGCATCTTTCTCTTTGACACCATGTCTGAAATCCCACGTGATCTGTCAAATACTAATGCATGAAAATCCTAACCTCAAAAAAATCACCCGTTACTTAGTCACTTGTTTTTATTGTATGTAAAATATTTGGGCATATAAAGCGCTTATAGCGCGCTTATTGGACTTGTGTAAATACAAAATATTTAGGTGTGTGCAGCTCCTCTTACAGCTACTTACTTATATATATAAGTACTCAAATGTGTGACCATTTCTGCACATTCACGCATGAATACGTCGCTGTAAATGCATGTAAATTTGTCTTTTTTAAGTGTAAACATTGAGTGCGTCGTAAATTTGGCCACATATCTAAATTAGTTTTTCGTGAAAGTTTATATGCGCTCACTTATCAACAATTCACTACGAAACATATTTGTGCGCGCATATTTAAGGCTGCATAAATATTTGTTTGGTTTTGAACTTTGCACTACACAAATGTGTAAAGTAAATAGGGAGACCAACAAGGGTTTGATATATTTGAATAGCGCTCGTTTTTATTTGCACAAAAATGTAGCTGTAGCGAATGTGGGAGGAGATATGTACATGTAAATACTTTTTTTTAATAAAATTTTATAAAAGCAAAAAAAAAATTTTTTTTTTAAATAAATAGCAGCTACAAAATACTTGTAGTTAACTATTCGGTAATTTAATTTCATTTTAATGTATTTAAATATCTATATTTGTGTACAGGTATTTACTTTCGCTTCAACTTAGGGACACGAATACCATATCGATACTTTTGCCTTTCGATACCGATACTTTTTACTCGATAGTTATCAAACGATATTTTTTAGAATCGAGTACCGGAACCCTTTTATCGTATCGAATCATAAATGTACAATGCAAAGTTAATGTGATTAATTATATATTGTACATTATAATAAAATTAATTGTCTTTTGTTTAATTCTTTATGATGTGCTTAAGGAAAAGTTAAGCTACTAAAATTTCCATTGAAACTTTTTTTGTCGATATTGTTTTCATACTAGTTTTTAACGAAAATAAAACACGAATTTTATATCGAATATATTTTATATTTTGACTTCAGCGTTACCTAGCGGTTCCAGTTATTGCACATCAATGTCCTACTATGACCTTCCGCTGGAAACGCCCATGTGTTCACACTTTGGAATTTATAAGTAAAGCATTATGGATATATTTTGTGCTTTAAAGTGTACAAATTCGGTTGGCATCTGGCGTGATTTCAAGCCGAGCCGAGAATAACCCGAAAATTGATACGGAAAAGGACCAAAGTGAATGTAATGCGGATTTTTGTCCGTTTCCAGATTCCATTTTCGGATACTTTGACGATCCATTTTCCCACTAAAGTGTGCGGCAGAAACGTGTGTACATACAGACAAGTACCATAAATTGCTTGTCAAACAGATACTTTTTTGACTGTTTTTCTAAAATTTGTATGATTTAATTTTTCATTCAATACGCTTATTTAAAATTATTAAAATAAATTATGGCAATTTTAATATGCACTTTAATTAGCGCATATTAGCTGTCATTTAAAAAAAATTATACGAGTACATATGTATGTACATATGTGCATTATGCTAAAAATGTTGTATATATTTCATTATTATTGTTGTCATTTATTCATGTTCATAATAATTCCTAATCACGTAAAATGCCATAGCATCAATTACACAAATTAAAATTCATTTCAAAATCGATTACTACGTCCTAAATTTACACTGTGTAACAAAAACATGGAATAACGCATTTCCACTTAGTGACTGATGTGTCTAACCTATTGAAGACCCGAAAAATTTTTGAAATAG
This sequence comes from Rhagoletis zephyria, assembly GCF_001687245.7. NCBI lineage: Eukaryota > Metazoa > Arthropoda > Insecta > Diptera > Tephritidae > Rhagoletis > Rhagoletis zephyria. The sequence goes on from NW_016157464.1 coordinate 198,079, forward strand.
TTCATAGCTAGTCCCGACGTTATATGGAATTACTCCGAAAATGGCCCTCAAATAGAACCCAAATGGACCTGAATAGGTCCCGAAATGAGCCCGAACTAGTCTCCAAAGGGTCTTGTAATAGTCTTGAATAGGTTAATCACCTGAAATTTATTTGTACGCACAAGAAACAGTTACCGATATTCTGCTGGGCTTACGAAAATCTTACCCATCCATATCAATAATATTTTGGCGCCTCGAATTTGTGGTGTGCATCTTGATTTAACACAAACGATAACAGGGAGACTCTTAATCACCTACTTCAAGTGCATTTCCCAGGTTCTTTGGTGGAGCATGATCTGATGACCCCTATCTACTCGGAATACAGGTTCCCTAGAGGGAGAAATTAATTCAGGATGCCGTGGGAATATGGTATTAAATATACCTCTATACTAGGGAGAGACTTAACCCTTTCACTCTCACACACAATTCGCGTATGTCCAAGGGAAATCAACGGATTCGGCCCTAAAGCATTTGGTTACTAGGATCGAAAGTTCATTCGAGGCCAAGGAGATCGCTCTGTGACCATTCTTGGATATCGAGAGGGCTTTCGATAATACTGCCTATGGATCTATCTAAAGGGCATTGGGCCAAAGCGGCTTGGATCCTGCAACTGTTGGTTGGATAGACGTAATGCTTCGTGAGCGTGAAATTACATCGTCCTTGGGCAATACTCAAGTGAGGATCGCAGCCGTGAGAGGCTGCCCACATGGAGAGGTCCTTTCTCCCTTGCTTTGATCGCTTGTTGTGGATGACCTCTAAATTACACTACATGAGTGTGGTTACGATGTTGTGGGATACGCAGATGACCCGGTAATTATAGTTACGGAAAAATTCGGCAGTACCGTCTCTGACTTTACGTGCGCAGCTCTTTGCGTGGTCTGAAACTGGTGTGCCAATGAGTGCCTCAGCATAAATCCTCGGCAGGCTGTTCTGCTACCGTTTACAACAAGCTATAAACCAAAACCTTAGTTCGGTCACTCTTGGAGGGACAATGCTTGAATTCTTCGATGAGGTCAAATATCTGGGGATAATGCTAGATACGAGACTTAATTGGAATTCCCATCTTGAGAGAACGGTTGCTAAATCCACACAGGCCATGTGGGCCTGCAGAAGACTATTTTGGTAGTTAATGGGGTTGAACTCAAAGCTGATAGAGTGGCTCTACCACCGGTCCGGTGGCAGAAGACAATGCAAAAAACTGCCATACTTCGCCTTAGCAAACTGAAAAGATTGGCATGTCTATCCGACTCCTCTCCATATTTTTGTGCAGGAAACAGCAGCCACGAGGGATCTGCAACTTCGACTATCTAACGACGGCTTCTTCGCAAAGAAGCTTCATGCAGGTATTCTTGGAAAGATACCAGGGTTGGAAATATGCGGAATCTCTGATTTCATGACTAAAAATGTCTGCTTTGGCAGAAAATTCCAAGTAATAATCCCCGATCGCGAAGATTGGGAAAATGGGCTCCCTGCACTTGATCTTAGATACATACACTGGTACACAGACGACGGTTCAAGGATGGCCGACCGAGCAGGTGCAGGTATCTTTGGACCTAGCACCAAACTTCCAACTACCATGCGCAAATGTCCCACGATGTCTCTGACTCTTATAGCCAATCAGCCATCCGAGCCCCTTCAAACAGGACTATCAAATCCAAGCTGGTTAGAGACTGCTTTGATACGCTACAAATTTAAACAGCCAAAAACGCGGTAACACTGGGCTGGGTACTAGACCATTGTGGAATCGAAGGCAACGAAATCGCCGACAAGTTGGTACTTGAAGGACCGCTAACTGCTTTTTCGGGACTTGAACCATTCTGTGGTCTCAGTTGGTTCTCTACGAGAGCCATAATTACTGAGCGGGTAAAGTAGGAACGCAGTAAGTACTGGGAAGCGGTGGGGGACTTTAGACAGGCCAGGCTCTTCGGCTAACTTTTCGACAGAAACGACATTGTTCTAGCAAATAGAAATGATGTCAGGCTACTTTCTGGGTATCTGACCGGTCACAACCAATTGCCATTCCACTTGAATCGAATAGGTGTGATCACGGATTCGGAGTGCCGGCTCTGTCTCGAGGCTGATGAAACTTCGGAGCATATTCTCTGTCACTGTACGGCTTTAGCCAGACAAAGACTGATTTATTTTAAATCTTCGATGGTCAAACCCTTTGTTATAAGGAATTCGTCTACCAAGGCCCTTTTAGGATTCATTAGGGAAGCCGAAGGTACCTTGTCCAGAGTGGGCTAGGGACTCATTTTAAGAGTTACAAAAAATCTTTTAGGTCGCGGTGTCTGTTGTTTTAGTATACCCAGAAAATTAACGAACTAATTGTCTTGATGTACCACAAATGCAAGAATCTGCAGTTTTACGCCGCCTCCCAACGACAAATGGATTTTATGAGGAGCTTTTTCAATGCAGAAATTTAAGTTTTAAACTTAATACCAATTTGAAGTAAATTAAACTTGTAGTGCGGTGTATTTTTTTTTAATTTGCTAGCAACCAATTGCATATAATTAAATTCTATTTAAGTCGGGTGAAAGGTACATGAAATGTATTTATACATTCACATAAATATATTTATTACATTTCTCGCATGACATATAAAATTAATGACGGGGAAACCAGAAAATTTCATTTGACGATATTATTAAAATTATACATTCACATAATAAAATCATTCACATTAAAATGCAAAAACAACAAAACTAACTAGTACGTAATAGAAAATGGATCCAGCGACCTCAATGCCTCAATATCACATGGCCGATAGCAGCGAATCGAAATCAATAAACAAATTTCATTTTTATGAGTAATGAAAGTTCAACAAATTGAACACTGACGGCTATATAAAGGTTGACGTTTGGTGGTGGGAAAATATGTACATAGGTTCTCTCCACTCTGTTCATACTTAAAATACAATTTAGTGGGTGTACTTTAGTTGCATATTTTGGTGATACGTATAGTACCTGATAGCGTATTTGAAATGCTCAGCAGCCAAATTTGCATACCACATTAATGGCTGATTTCCAATAAAACTGTTTTACTATCAATAAAAATCGAAATTTGCTCATTTTTATGTGCTACTGCTGAGGAGAGAGGTAGGTGGGTGCGTGGTAAGAAAGGCATTGGTGTTGCGTTTGATGTGAGTGCAAATGTTTTTATGAGCGAAAGCGGTAGAACGGTCAGCAGCTTTTTATGCTTCAGTTTACATTTATAGCTTTTTAGAGCGGATATTTTGTTGGTTATTTTTTATTCATCCACATTTTAAATTATCGAAAATATTTACATAAATATTTTTGACGATTAAAATTATTAAAATAGGGCACATTGCCATGTACTACATTTTTTTCGATCAAAAAATATTAAACGTAGTCACATTTTTTTTAACTACGACCGTTTGTCCAATTTAGATTAAAGTCGTCTAGCAGGACAAGTTCCGTCCTAATAAGATTTACGGGAGGTCACAGTTCGTATACCATTTCCGTACTTGATCTTTGCATCGGAACAAACATCAAATTTATCATACTCTCAACCAGGGTTTTTGGGAATAGTCGCATTAATTTTTTATTGATTAATTTCTGCATTCATTTTAACATTCGAATTCGCTCTCTCATGCCAATGTTGTGCAAGTGCACTGAAAAAACGTATATCTGGCAAACAAAAGGACAAATTGTAACCAATATTTTTTGCCTATAGAGATGCGATGTTAGGTAGTTTTTTTCCCGGTCGAATTTGTGTATAAAAACCGGCCAAAAGTGAGATTTATCAACTTTGGGGCTGTAACAGTTATAACTTTTATTAAAAAAAAATCGCAATTTAACAAATATATTTTGACTTTTATTTAATTACCTTTAAATAACCGTTATTTCTGCCTTTTATTTTATAAATCCATAATAGCAATTATTATTGATTTTTATCTAAATAATCTGCAAATAACAGTTATTTTTTTATTTTTTAAATATATGTCTTAGATATCAGTTATCGAAGACTTTTATTTATAAAAGTCATAAATAAAAATCAGTCACTAAAACTTTATTTTTTAAATCATACTTATAAAAGCCATCTGTATAAGTCGTAGTAAACTTTTGTTTCTCAACACCTTCTTAACTCCGAAAAATGTTAATGACTTTTATACGAATGATTTAAAAAATAAAAGTCGGTAAATTATTTGTATTGATGACTTTTAAAATTAAAAGTCACTGACTGATTTTTATCGATGAGTTTTAGAAATAAAAGTCTTCACTATCCACCGCAGTACGTGCATGTGCCTACACTCAGGCCCATCGAAAGGGAGGGGGCAAGGAGGTGAATTCCCCGGGCCCAAAATATCAAAACCATAACTTGTTACTATTTTTTTACAATGAAATTGTTCCTTCGTTATAAGCTTTTATTATGAATATAATGGGCCCCGTGATACAATCATTTATTGGAATCAAATATGATATACTGTTCATACCCAGATAGCCTAGGATGAAATTTTATTGCTATTTCGAAGTTTCCCTTAAACTGGAAAAAGCTTTTTACAAACATCTAACAATTCAAAAAATTTTATTGAGGGCTCAACATTTGTCTGAAATGAGTTTTCTCATTTGCAATAGCAGCCTACCCAGCAAAAAAAAAGCTCAGATCACAAATATCAAGCTAACTTTTTATGCATATGGACCGGCAGCAAGACCGCCCTACTGACAAATTTATGCCAATTGATTTTTCTCTTCATTTTGTCTCAGTAAGCGCGCTCGCATATAAAAATTCCTGTTAAAAAAAATTTAAGCGCTTTGGCAGCACTTTATCAGCAATTTGAGTTCGTAATTTTTAAGTACAAAAAAACTATACGAAGTGCTAAGCTTTCATTGATAAATTGTTTTACTATATTGTCCAACCACTTGTGCAATATTTTTTAATTAAATATTTTTTTCACACAATTGTTGAAACGAATAACTTTTTAATATATGCCTAATATATATGTAAGTTTTTGTAAGCGTAGTTAAATTTTTTCTTACCAAAATTTGTTGCAATAACATTATCGATGCACGGAAGGCACAAAAAAAGTTTTGTTGCTGTAATAACTCGCACGCAGTGGTACGCTGAAAAAAACGCCGACAATCCAGCAAAAATTTTGCACACGAATAATGTAACATATGTTACATGCCAAACAACAACAAAAATGGGCAAACACAAACTTATTTTCATTACAATGATAGCAACACAAAAACCAAAACAAAAAAAAAAGGATGTGCACTTATGCCACAACTCGTATTTTATGCATGCAATATACTTCACGCAAGCAACTTTGCACTCGCCTACCCTACCACCAACAACTGCATACATCCTGCGCCCAACACACCATCCATTGGGTATATGAATATTATTGGCGCCGGAATGGCACGACCGCCATCACTTCCGAAATCACTTAATTTTCACGCCAAGTATCAATTATTGCTGCCACATGTTGAGGCAATAGTGCTGGCGTAGGAAAATACACACTAGTTATTTTATACAAATGTGCATACATACAGTGCCGAACAGAAGTATTGGCACAGTGAATTTTTCGCAATATATGCAAAGTTCTTTATTCTAATTTATTTCCGATAATTTTTTATAAAAATATTGTTCATTCTACACCAGAAAACATAATAATAAAATCTCTAATCTTTGTGCAAAACTCAGGAAAATTTATTAAATTTGCACACTAATATGCAACTTTTTATTCAGATTTTTTAGAAAAATTCTAAGTATGCAGTTTTATAGCCCATTCAAATCTAGTATAACAAGATGCAAGTTTGAAGTCGCTAGAAAATCGCATTGATTTTTGGTAGTTTTTTTTTTTTGCGCAAGTTCTTCCATACAAAGTAATTCGACAATTATTTTTTGTATGGAGAAAATGAGCAACACCTTCAACTAAAAAAATTGCCAAAAATCAACGCGATTTTCTAGCAACTTTAAACTTGCACTTTGTTATACTAAAATTGAATGGGCTATAAAACTGCATACTTAGAATTTTTCTAAAAAATCTGAATAAAAATTTTCGGAAATAAATTAGAATAAAGAACTTTTCATATATTCCGAAAAATTCACTGTGCCAATACTTCTGTTCGGCACTGTATGTGTGTACATGCCAACATACATACATACATACACACATATGTATGTTGATAAATAAATGAAAACGATAGCGGGCAATAAAATTGCACAAAAAAGGAATAAAATAGACAGCCGACGCAGTGGCTGCAAGCAGCGAACGCATCAATAAGTGGAGAGCAAAAAAACAAAAAGAAGAAACGACGAGCAAATGAAAGAGCAAATGGATTGCAATATTCGATCTCTTTGATTGTGGCACAAACAAATGTGCGGTTGCGCATTTTATTACTGTTACACACGTGTATACCTACATACGTACATCTAGATATGTGCATGTAGTAGTCTGTTTATGCTGTTAGTGCTTGGCACTTCTTGTTTTTCGCCACGTGAAGACTGATTGCTGAGGTGAACATAAAAAGAGTGTTGTAAATTTTTTGTGTTAGAAAACTTCTTGTTGCAAGTGATAAATAAGTTTAAATGCTCGTTTGAAATTGCAATTTTTTTGACCACCTCCAGTTATTTTCTTATTGACTACTTACTGTGTTATTATAAGAAAGTAAAAGTGAAATTAAGTCCTGCGAAAGAGCGCTTTTCCAAAAGGAGAGGCAGCGGTTGTACTCAAACAATGATTGTTAGCAAGTTCAGTGGAATTTTTACAAATTTTACTTTCGGTTAAACATAATTTTTGAAACTAGGAACTGCGAATACGAATTACTTAGCCGAATGTACAACGTGAATCGATGCTTCAACAGCTTAAGCTTTTTTACCCCGAGTTCAACATAGCAGTTCAGATGTTTTTCTTCTGTGCCAACTGTTACCAATTGGAAATTTCAAGTGATGGCAAGTCCTTCGCCACCTGGTCTTTCCTTCACCGATAATTGTTGACGCCTCCTCGCCTCAGCACGGGCACAATATCTAATGTGCCATGAAAAGATATTTTGTAAGTGGTAAAAAATAAAAAATAAAATAACAAAATTTTGAAAAGCAGAAAAAACGCTGTCCTGTGAAATTTAGTTTTTGGCACATATTTACAATAATTTTGGCGCAATATAAATTACCTTTCGAATATTCAAATTTTACTGCTTACGCATGCACAATTGCACTAGAATGGAAAACTTAAATTCATATACTTACCTTAAAATACAATACTTACCTGAGAAATATTTTAGAATTATTCAAATCCATATGATAGGGCGTCTGAATACGGAGCGCTAACCTCTCTCTCGTAAAAATATAAGCTTAACTTTTTGTAACCCAAAAGTTTTCCAATAGCTAAAGGTATTAAAAGCTCTAGACTCGCATTCGTAGGCAGTCACGGCGGGTGTTTCATTGTTCTATGGTTATTGTGGCATTTGAATTTGTGGGCAAAAGCAACCCACTCAAATCCGACGAGCTAGCAAATGCATCACAGCAAGCGTACCCAGTTCCACAGCTAATTCAAGAAAGCTTAGTACATATGTGAGTAGTTAAGGCAAAAAATTTTTTTTTTAGAAATATCGAAAAAGTTTTTGAAGTGGTTTGCATATCAATCATACGCCACGGTATACCGGCATCAATGTTTTGCTTTGAATAATACGTTGCATGAGCAATCAATCAGTTATTCCATTTCTGCGGTGAAATTTTTTTAAACATTTAAAAAAAATTTAAAAAGTCACATCGCTTGGCCATAATATTAATAGTTAATGCTAACTTTTTTTTTTTTTAATATCAAAAGACTAAATGGTAATAACTTTGTGCTATAACTCTTCGAAAAAATCGAGTCTTATAAATTATTCCCATTGATATTATTTCCTTTTGATTACATTTTCTGCCACTATGTGACATAGTAACTTTGTATGGAGGAAAATGCGTGACACCGTCAGCAAAAAAAAAAAAAAAAGATTTTCAAAAATTTGCGTTTTTTTTTAAACACTTCGCTGAAACTTGACATTTGCTTTAATTTTACTTAGAAATAAGGAATTATGAAATTTTGTAAAGATGGAATAATTGCCACGCCCACAACTCTTGTGGGCTGAAACATTAAATTCCATGCGATGTTGATGAAATTTAGTTTGTACTCTCTCTTTTATTAGAAAACCTTAAATATAAAATCGCAATAACGTCTAAAGTTCACAAAAAATATGAGCCCAATCGTTTAAAATGATGGAATTTTGCTAAATTTTTGTTTCCTGCTTTCCACTCAGAAAACAGAGGCTATACTTTAAAATTAATGTAAATATTATTTTTTTCTTCAAATGTTTGGTGAGATTTTTCCACTGTTCGAAAAATTCTTTTTACAAAATTATGCAGAAAGAAGCTTAAAATTAAAAATTAACAAAATCTAAAATTACATATATTTGCATAGTCGCGCGAAAAGAATTTTATATTAGAAATTCACATAAAACTCTCTAAAACATGCGTCCAATTTCAAGACCTTTTGGAGCGGTACTCACACTTTTTTCACTAATAATCTTTAGTATCTACATTTCAAAGTAAATTTTTTGATAAAAAAAATGGGAAAAACAAATAAGTGATAAATACCTCCACTACCAAATGTTTTTGTGTATATTTTAGGAATAAATATTTATGTACAAGTGTATAAAGACAAAAGCTCCGGCTACAGCAAATGAAAAACTAAAAGAACAATTGAAACAAAAAAAAAAGTGTAATGGAATAAAAAAAAAAAGAAAAAAATTCTGATAATATTTCTTCCATTTGTTGCCAGTCACATAGATGGCTGCACAGCAGACGAAGAACTTCAGCAACTGTGACGACGCAGTACATCATCGGCTATGGGCAACGCATAAAGTACGACGCGACGTTAGCGTCACTCAGTCCAGTGTCGACCAACGACCGGCGGCAATGCAGCAAATGAATCGTCGTTACCATGGCCATTGCGGCCAAATGCCGATGGGGGTGCAATTCACCAGAAATTATTGGTTTCTATATGAATTGCGTCGAGCTCTTAGTGTTTTTGCCTCGTTTGTACATTCATACATACAGAGTACACACTAGCATCTCCTCCCTTTGCTGCGTTTCATTAAGTGCTCCAGCTTTAGTCTATTCAGTTCACTAAGTAATATATTTTTCTTGTGGTATTTCGTTTTTTTTTTGTTTTTTTTTTGTTTTTTTGTTATTATTTGCGACATCATTTATTATGACTCTGGTTATCATTACTTGCTTCTACGTTGCATTTTTACTTTAAACGAGTTCTATATATTTTATTTTATGAAAAATCACTTCCCCATCCTTGCGTAGTTTTTCATCTTGCATCGGCAAGTTTTGCTTTTATTTAGTTATTTTCTTTTTGTTCTTAACTTTTCGTTTTCTATTTTATGCCTCAATAGTTTCTCTACCATGAAACACATTGCCTTCATACTGGTATGACAGTTTTCGCTTTGCAATTCTACTTTCACTTATTTCTCGCTTTTGTTGGTTGTTGCGCATAGTCGCATGTATTATTTGTTATCCTGTTGAGCGTTCACTCTCTTGTCTCTTGTCCACTCGTCTGGTAGTTGATGACGACTTGATGGTTTTTAATGGCTTCCCAAGTATTTGATAAATAGTCGCATAACGTGCAAGGCGTGTAAAACTTTGAAGTATCTTTAAGCACAGCTGTTTTATGGGGTCTTGGGAGATTTTAAAATTCAGTGCTTACAAAAGTATTCGCAGACAGAGCTTCCAGATAATTTAAATGGACATCATTTTGTAAACTTTTTTTTTTTCAAATGATAGTTCACAGCCCATCAAAGGATAGGCGATACTTGCAGTCACTAGTCAGGCTTGTCGAGAGAGTTGTTCCGGAAACGGAAACTGAGGTTTAATATGAGTTCACCGGAGTAAATCCTGCTACCCCGACCCTTTCAATAAGCTTGGAACCATCTGTATATATAGCCGTGGATGGAGGGTTAAGTCTGTGGCTTATTTTCATTCGTTCCTTTTCAGAATTATTATCAACAATTTGTTGTCTAAACAGAGCACAGGAGTGGTCTTCGTAGATTATTCGATAGAGTTTCAAGAAGTTTTACTTGTCTCGCACTGTATATACTTACACTGATTTATTTTTGCATGGAATTGGTCTTTGGAGCCCGCAACCAAATTGCTGATAGATGCAGACCGGTCACCTTTCTTTAAAGAATTGATTGGATTCTCCCACATAGACTAAAGAAACGATTACACGATTTGTACATTTTCGCAGTTACAGAGAGGTGTTGTTTGGAAAGTTGTTATTGAAGAGAATTTGCATTGTTAGAGAAATTATAGAAATAATTGTGGAAAATCTTCTAACGGCAACCAGACTGGTTTGGGCATTGAACTCCGATGTTGCGGAAGGCCGGACGACAGAAAACCAGGTGTTGGCTGAGCAGCATTTTTGAGAGCTGTATAAAGCTGAATTATCTATGGAGGACGGAGCGGCATGTTTTCTTATCGAAGGCAGGTAGAAGTAAACACGCACAACTCAAAGGCTATATGTCCATTAGCCTAACGTCGTTTTTCGTTAAACGACACCGAGGAAATCGGTAGACCCACACAATAAAAAAACTCAGAGGGAAGAATAATTAGAATAGAGTACCAGTAAAAGAAGGGAAGATCGTTGGACAAAACGTTAGAGGCGGTCTTTGGGAATTCAGAAAAAATAGCGATGGTAGCTTCGATTTGTAGGTCTTTTCTTAAAGAGAGGCCAAGGACAGATGTAGTCAGACAAGATACGTCCATTCCCGTACCTATGTTCTTTCCACAGTCTAAGTTCCCTCAACCTCATCGCACTCTGTAAAGCACTTTCCTTAATAAAGATATCAGTAGGTGACAAGTAACAGATGTTAGAAATGTACTTTGTGAAATATTACTTTGTATTCAATATTGTATACACATTTGCTATTGCTGTATGTTAATTGCTATACAATAAAGACGTTTTCTCGTGTTCTTTAAATCCTCCAACTACGCATATAAAGCTGCTATACATTTTAACAACAGATGACATTCAATGCTTCCACAAGACATGATCTGATCGCCCCAGTAATTGCAATGCGGGCTAGCCTTTGCACCCTGCCTAATATTGTGTGTACAAATTTGACCGCTTCCCTGTTGAGTCTTAGGAAAATGGAAAATGTTGCTTAGAAGGCTAAGGCACAGCAGCGCCGCCTTGCGGAGTCCACCCTTTTGGATGCCTCATGACTTCGCCCAGCTTAGCGATTACAATCCTTGTACGCAGCATGGTAGAAATCAAGTTCATCAGGAAGCTCTCAATGCTATGATCAGAAAACTATTTCGGATTAGATGCCCTCCAGTTATCTACCGCTACCTCTACTACTAAACGTTAGTTAGTGTTATGTGAAGCACTTCTTCCCACCCACTTAAAGTATCAGCACTAAGAAAAGTGAACGTAGGAGTTCTACAACTATTACAAACTATTATTTAGGTTCGGTTGTAATCGCATCCGATAAGTAGATTATCTGATTAAACTTTCCCCATTACACTACGAACCCAATCGGGCGGTGCGTCTTCGTTGTGTGGCATGCAGTACGCAGACGATGACCATGCTGGTACCACCAGCCGCTTCGAGGCTCGCAGCTGTCAAATCCGATGAGCTATGAGAAGAAATGATAAAAGTATGGTGTTGATATATTGGTAATCATAACACAAATCTAGTCTTACCGTCCGACCTCTGGTTGAAGACCTCGAATCAATTTAGATCCAGCCCTTTAACCTCGGCGTTCCACACCCAAAGCGCCTTCCTGTAGCTTATTTGCCTCGTCGACCGAACTACATAAGTGCAAATTTGCTATTCCTAATAAAAATCTAAAAATCTGTCTTCTCTGCTTTTAATACTTTTCTGTTTTATTTTACTGGAAAATTTAATTTTTCTTAATAAGTAGTTTCACAATTTTTATTATCGGGCGAAAAACTTTATTGAGTTCAAAGGACTTTCTCAAATTCAGTGAAACCTTAAAAAATTAATATACACCATTTATGTTGCAGTTGAAAGCACACAATCAATAAGAGAGCATGCACTCTCCATGGATTGGTAATACAATTTGTGTATAAAAAATTCAAAAGGTCGAAGGACACTTGCGTAACTGATATGATACTGGCTGACTGAATGAAAGCGGCTTATTGCACTGATAGCATCAGTCTGTTCAGATTTTCATATTGCATTGATAAAATTGAATTTTTATTTTTTTTGAAAATTCGGCAGAAGAGAGTGTTATTTGTACTGATAAAGTACCAAACTACATAATATACATGTATGTATGTATGTATGCATGTTTGTTAAAATAGGCTTAAAGTTAAAGCTGGTAAAAGAAATTTAAAGATGTTTTGTTGGTGTTATTTGATATATGTATGTACGTATGTATTAATCAATCATTGCCATACCTGAAGTATAACTACATTAGAGATGGGCGAGGGATATCGGGGCACGAGGGACCCACGGTACTGATTTTAAAATGTCAAGGATGGGTCTTAAAAAATGTTGCGACACTGCCGATAAAACCCGAAATCTAAATTCAGAAAATCTTTCTTAAAAACGTTTGATGAAGTAATCACTTTTAATTTTTTATTGACACGGAAATGAAAAGCAAGGCAAAAAATAGATAACTGAATAACTCAAACAAATTCTAAGAGAGAGCGAATCTGAGAGCGCAAATTGCCACAAATAAAAATTTTACCAGCAGAAATTGCAGATGTTAAAAAATCAGTAATATTTTCAATCGAAATGAAAACCAATTTAATTATGAATTGGATTTTTTTATTTGTATGACGAGGGGAAATATTCCAAAAACTTTTACGAAAATAATTTCGTTAAATATACGAATTTTACAAATATTTCTTAAAAAAAATTGAAAATAGTACGAAATTCTTTAGTAAGTAGTACTAAATTCGTTAGTAAACAGTACGAATACATTCGTAAAATGTACTAAAGATCTGATGTCTCATATTTTCTTAGTATGTACGAAAACGGTTCTGTACAATCAACAAAAACTTTCGTGGCTCAAACTCACGAAAAATTTCGTAAGATGTACGCTGTAGTTTTCCTTATTTTTATGCAGATTTTATCGTCAGTGTACTTCGGCAAAATAAGACAATATACTCATCCCTAATATTTAGACACTTTCTTGCCCACTCTATGTCGTTTTAGTAAGAATCAAAAATTTTCCAAATGTAAAGTGTAGGAATTTAAACAAGCAAACCAATGCAATCCTAGCGATCTAGTATCCATATCAACATTGAATTTGCCATACAGCTCAGTGGCATTACCATAATCAAAAACCAATAAATTTTCAAGCAAAAGTGCATCGAAGCAGTTAACTTACTTTTCTTGCTTGCTGCAGAAGAAGGAAGAAAATTGTATGTAATAAATATATAGACACAGAGCTCAGAAAAAAAAGGTACGCTGATACAAGTACTATATAAATACAAATGTGTGTGCACACAAATGGCAAAGCGGCACTGATTCCCACAATTTTCTCATTGAGGTCAACCATATTTGCATTTGCTGAAGTGCGATGAGATGCAAAATGGTGAAATATGTGCGCTAAAATTGTAAGCTGCTGAAAATGCTGGTGGCCGGTAAAAAGGTGCTTTTTTTGGTTTTTTTTTTTGGAAAGATGATGGCATTAATATGCGGGAGAGTAAATTCGACCAACCTTTGTGTGTGTGTGTCAGGGAAATAAAAAAGGAAGCTCACTGCGATTTATCGTACCTTAATGTAAATACAACAAATACATACATATGTGCAGGTGGAAGAGTTAGAGTGAGACGAAAACCCGCATGTGACACATATACATACATACATAGCTAGTAGGCCAAATATTTTTGTGATAGCTGCAAGAATGGAGTGAAAAGCTCTTGGATAATTCTTTTTCTATTAATAAAACGTAATAGTTTTTGGTTGTCAGTAAGAATTTTATGCAAAGAGAAATCTAAAAGTCGTGGCTTTTTGAAGCCTACTAATATTATAGATTTAAGAGTTTGCGAGTGAACATTTTTTTTTTTAATGTTTCATGTTTTTCATGTATTTCAGTGAAATTTTGCGCTTGGATAGGCTATAAAATGAGGCAACAAATAGGATATTTTTTTGAATAGAGTTGACACTTTTTCCTAAAGTTAAAATCAATAAATTTATAGATTAAATAAAATTTTACCACATGCGAAAATCAAACGAATTTATTTCGAAACAATTTGAAAGAGTATTGCCAACTAATCTAAAAGTTAATAGGAATTTAAAAACAAGCCAAATAAAAATTACCAAACTAACGAGAGCACTGTGATGATTTTTTGTCTGTGTTAAGATAAAAGTTTCGAGGTACATTTCTTATTTGATGAAAACCTGATTGTCCTGCGGTGAAAATTGTTGTAAATTAGCTTGACACTCAATGTGTTAACTGTCAGCCGACTTCATATCACACACACACTCTAACGTCGTCAAACCCTTTTTATAGCCCAGCTTGCTTCATTAAAATCCAATTTCCGCCTCACTTACTTATTTATATACATACTTGCCAACATGTCAATTTGAAGTGTCAAAAATTTTAAAATTTACTTGTCAAAGTGTCAGGGATTTTGACATATATAAGTGTATTCATATTTTATGTCACTGGTGGCGTTAGCCGCAAGCATGAGTGAGTAGGGTTCCTGACCTTTTAAAAGCAACTATGGTTAGAAGATTAAACTGGTTTTCGTTTAGGTGTTGTAATGAATTCAATTTGGACGTGAAGTGAAATTATGAATGAGCAGGATGTACAGTATGAAGAATAGGGTGTGGCCCAAAATTGTTTTCCTCCTTACTTAAGACCACCATATTGGTATCACACGAAAGTTGTTTGCATAAGCTTTGGATTACCACGTTTTTAAATAGGGTTGCCGCCCATCTGTTAACTAAGATGAGGTAATTATGTAGGTTAAAGGAAATGACGCAATATGCATTTTCGCAATCATGTCATCAAGGGAATACAACACCTTTTGTTTGAAACTCATATTTTACTTAACCGCATGTAGCATGATTTAAAAATTTATTTACTGTAGACGACTGGCAACCCTATCGAAAAATGTATGTGAATTAAAGAATGTAATTTCAAAAACTTTGCTGAGAGTACATAAACCTTCCATTTGATACCCATATTGTGGTGTTAGGTAAACTTAAATTTTTAATAACAGTTGTGGTATTTTTTAATAAACTGGCAACCCCGTACAAAAATGTTTTAAAATCTCTTCAAACGCTTTCAGTTTTAATGAAGAAACTCAAAAATTTTATTGACTTTTACATAATTTTTAATTTTCAAATATCTGGCAACTCTATTTTTAAAACTTTTTCCACAAACCTGGTTATGTAAACATAAAATAAAAAGTCAATATGTACGACCTTTTTCAAGGATCCCAAAACTTGATCATATATTGGTCTACTAGTTACAGACTGCATAGAAAGATGGAGCTCGCACTATTTACCAGGAGGTATAAGGTGTCTCATACCTAGCTACCCTTGATAGGGGGCTTTTCACTTGCGCTCTCTGACAGGGTCAAGTTTTTGAGCATGATCCTGGACAGGAATTTATCGTGGAAGCCAAAAATTGAAGAGTAAGTAAAAAAGCATTAGTGGATATCTACTGCTGTTATGTTGGCTATATGAAACCATCATCAAGCCGATCCGGTTATATGGTGTCATTGCCTGGTGGAGTTAACAGAAAAAGTCTACTCTTGCTAAGAAACTAATGCACATGCAAAGAGCGGTCCTCGGACATTTCTTAAAAACTTCAACTTCTTACCGGAGTAATTGCATCTGAGCGTTTCGAGCCGCGTCCCGAACAGATGCTGCTCCGCACACATTCCTCCGAGGTGCGAATGGGAGAATGACAGCCTCTGGAGTAGAGGTCCAAAAAAAAATTTCTTCGCGGATGGATCGAAGCTGGATGGCGGAATTGGAGAGGACGTTTTATGACAAGCAATCTCAACAAATTTCTTCTTAAGTCTACCGGACTTCTGCAGTTTCTTTCGGCAGACGTGGCTGCCATAAAAGAGGCAGCCGATGGGATAAGCAACAGCGTTTTGCCGATACAAGCCCTGCAAAAAATTGTGCGACTAATCTCTAAAGAGAGTATTCCGGGATTACTCTCAATCGGGTACAATTGGGTATTAATTAGTCCCAACTAGTCTCATTCGGGTACTAATGGAGGTTAATTAGTCTCGACTCATCCCTTATGGGTATAATTGGAGATCAATTAGTCCCCGACTCATCTCTAACGGGTACTATTAACGATTTAATGATATGTACGCACTTAGTCAATGAAATTTCATGTACGGTGTTGGCATACAGAGAGAGTATTCGCCTAACAAAACTGAGCACCCCGGTTCGAATCTCAGCTGGTGCAAATTTTTTTTTTTTATTTTTTAAAAGTGACTAGTCGTTTTTCATACCCGTTCGGGTATAAAGGTCAACAATTAGTCTCTTCATAGGACATGCTCGAACAAAAGCGATCAGTTCATTCCGTATAAAGAGATCAAAAGTGGTATTAGTCGCATGCTCCTTTACGATTGCTCCCGGAGTCATCCCGGATTAGTCCCATTTTTTGCAGGGAGGATACGGAGGCTACTTTCATCAATGATTGTTTTAATAAGTAAATATGAAGTTTAACTTCAATTCATATATATATATATGTAGGTCAATATTATTATTTTCGGTTTTTATTCTTCATTAAAACAATTAGTAAATTCTATCTCCAGTTGAAGTCTTAGTCGTAGAGCTTTCTTGAGCTAAGGCTAAAGGATTTAACACTGCTAAAGTCGATTAATGTAAAAGCCGCCAATGGTTTCTGTAAGCATTGATATTGATTAATGAGCTCCTAGTTAGTTATGATTACTCACATTAATAATTTAAAAGCATATGTGAAGTCTGTAGTATAAGCCAAGCGAATGACAATCCCATTATATTCACATGTACATATGTATGTAAGCACTATGTTCTGTACTGCTATCATAAATCAAATGTATAAGAAGAGCTTAGATTCAACAACTACATAATCATCCATTGATAAATCGAAGATTTACAGCGTGTGCCACAGAGAACTACCCACTAGAACTTGAAGGGAGATCTCCCTATGTGAGGAATAAAAGAGTACTCCCCTTAACCTGATTTCTGAGCAATAAGAGAGATTTGTCGGTTTTGTACTCCTTTATTACTCGTTTAGGAGTCAAATAAGAGATCTCCTAAGCGAGCGACGAAATATTGCTCCCTGAGGCATGATTTGGGAGCAGTAAACGAGATTTCTCGGTTTTGTACTCCTGTATTGCTCGCTTAGGNGCACACTAATACATACACAGAAAGAAATTGCAGGTATTCAATATTTACTATAGTTAAGTTCAAATGATACGCTTTGATTGACACAAGTCAAGGAGTGAAAACTTATTTAATGACAACGTCAAAGCGGAAGAGCGGATAAATAAAATGGGCAAATGATGCGAAATAAGCTCAATGTTGTATATGTGTGTGTGTGTGTGCGTGGATAAGTGAGCATAATGCTCGCAAGCTTAATGTAATAACGCCAGAGATGTCAATCAAATTACATTTCATCATAAATATTGTCGAGTGACTATATTTACACACACACACACACACACACATAGCAACCCTGCTGGCAGCAGTTGCTGCAAACATTCAAAGAATTCAATTGATAGAGTTTCTATGGTGACATCATAAAAAATCACAAAAAAAAAACTATACTATTCAGTGCGAATGCATGAATGGATAAGTTATAAAGATGATGCGCGTAAAAAAATGGCGCGAAATATTGAGTGCTCAGCTATGGATGGGATGGCTACTAACATGAACAGCATAGGGAAATTATTTGTCTCTTGTCAAGTATCACCCGATGTCATATGAATATTTAGACGTAGAAAGAGCAGCATGACATTTGCATAAGTCAATAGTTTTGCTAACAAACACACATGCACACGTACATGTGTAAAAGTTTCAGAAACATGCATACAGGGTGAGGCAGAGCATTAACGGCAGAGTTATCACGGTTTAGTATAGTCTTTCAGCTGCTGGAGTCATCGGGCCGTACTTCTTAGAAAATGATGCCGGTAACGCTGTTACGGTGAACAGTGCATAAGTCAATAGTTTTGCTAACAAACACACTCGCACACATACATGTGTAAAAGTTTCAGAAACATGCATACAGGGTGAGGCAGAGCAATAACAGCAGAGTTATCACGGTTTAGTGTAGTTTTTCAGCTACTGGAGTCATCGGGCCGTACTTATTAGAAAATGATACCGGTAACGCTGTTACGGTGAACAGTGAACCTTATCGTGACTTGATAGTAAACTTTTCATGGCCTGAATTAGATGACATGGACTTGGAAAATATCTATGTGGTTTCAACCGGACGCAGCGCATGAAACAATGGCTCTGTTGCTAACTTCGGAGGACGCATTATCTAAGGAAAGAAAACGAAGTCTTTCTAACCTCTTTAATTGTATTTTAAAGTTCGGTTACAATCCAAAATCTTCAAAAAGGTCGGAGATAATTATGATGGCTAAGCCATGAAAAGACAGTAGTAAAATTTAAAATGTCAATACCGCCTAGATTCCACAAAATATTTTAGTCATATATTTCTAATAGGCGCAGTTAAGGTAACTAACTTCACTTCTGAAGACATGCCAATAAAGGCCAGTGTTTTCAAAGAAGTGTGCTACCCTTTCGAGCGAAAAAATTCTTACATCCACTTTTGCAGATGATACCGCCTTAGTGGGCCATCACAAATGCCATAAAAGGGCTTAAGGGAAATATACGAGCAACATTTGCTGCTCGTTGAAAAATGGCTTGCAAACTGGCGCATAGGAGAAAATGAGCAAAAGTGTAAATAAGTTACATTTGAGACCCCCCAAATATGTTCGGCAATCGAATTAAATAATCCACAAACGGATGAGGTGACACAATGTGCAATCAATATTGACAAAATACAAAGATACCAAACGAAAACGCCGAGGGCTTTGAGAGGAGCCCGGTGTTACGCCCGAAATAAAGACATACACAGAGGCCTTGGTATAAGCATCAATGATCATAGATGAAGTTGAATATAGAGCAGTAAGGTATAAAACAAAATTACGCGATGATCTAAAACCATTAGCTAAGGCCCTGAGCAATACAGCAAACCTTACCCGCCTGCGAAGAAGAGACTTGCCAGCCTCAGATTCAACAAATAATTTCATGTATAAAAAAAAACGGCCCCCGAAACATGTTTGCCTATTTACATATATGTAAGACTATGTTCCATACATGAATATTCATAGGCTACAACAAATAAATTAAAAAAAAAAAACAAAACCGACTTCAATTCTCATTTACATTCCTTTAAAAAAAGAATTACAGAAATCGGTTATGGTGCTCCGAAGTTATATATATTCCGACGAATTGGTAACCTCCTCCTTTTTAGGAAGTCAGTTAAAAATGAAGAAATAATAGAAAATCATGTCAAAAATTGTGTTGTGCTTTATATGTATAAAAGAAAATCTGCGCTCTTGTTGGATCACCCTATACGTATACTACAATTATTAAGTAGCTTCGGATACTACGCTTAGAATAAGCAATATATATTCAAACTGCGTACACTAGCAAGTAAACGTATATATATATATGTATGTAGTAAATATGCGTCATGCTGTGGTCATATTATGCCAAGCTGCTTGCTGTTTTATATTTATTTATTATTATTTAGCATATATATACATATATATATAACTGCTTTCACTGTTCACTTGTTAAAAATGAGCACAAAGGATTTTCAAAGCATAAATATTCTCAAGCGAAGCTACCCCATATACATACTCGTATACATAAGTGGTGCGTTTTCCCCTTAACAATAAAGCTGAATTAAGGTTGGGCACAGAAATGGACTATTTACGCGCAAAAATCACAAAAATAGTCTGATATGCATGCAAATGTTCTTCACTCCAAAATTGGTAGGTACCTCCACACGCGTCTAACAAAACTGTCCACTTCATCGACTGCAGCTTTTCCGGATGTTCTGTATCCATATTCCTATATATACTACATCCAATAACATATGCGAAATTCACATTCTCTTTATACAATACACAGCAGCTCTTAATCATAAAACTAAGCTTCTTCTTTTTTTTTTTTGTATCTGCCATTGTTGTTGCATTAAAATGACGGCAACACCCGCTATGTGTTTTGTTTCGCCAAGCGTCATTTTCGTGACTTGTATAACTTAAGCAAATCTTTATAAGCTTGAGTTCTTTTCTATTTCACATTCTAAATATACATATGTAGATATACTATAAGAGGTAAGCAGAGTAGTCAAACGCTTTTCGTGCGTCTTATGTTTGGGTTACCAGTTAGGAAAATAAAATAATATAACCCCATGCTGTCTTTTTTGTGTATCTGCAGCGATTTAAGTTTTGAAGATTTTAGACTTTAGCAAAAGGAAACAGAAGATTTTGGTTTTATGTTCAAAGAAAATATAGTTTAGTTATGTAGCGAAAAAATATGACCCATAAAAGCAAGAAGATTGTGTGTATGAAAAGTTTTTAGGCTATGGGGGGTAAAAAAGACGAAACAAGTACGGAAGTCAAAGCTCGTGTACATGGTAAGCACGGGTGGTTTCACCACTGTTTCAAACATTTTCGATAATACGATTGAGTAAATTAGTGTCCTTAAATTTCGAAATATGGAAGTTTCCGTGTTTACATACAAGAAATTTAAATTTTCCCAAAACTAGGGTCCAAATAAGGAATATCTGCGTTTTCAGTTCAGTTTTCCCCTATAGTGTCAGAATTTTCTCAAAGAACTTTCAAACTTAAAAATTGGATTAATTAAAAAAAAATTATTTAATAAATTCAGTACAAAGTAATATAAAACTATATGGGTATGAAGTAAAAGGCAAAATTCTGCGGAATCGAAAAATACTTACATTTTTTTCTTGCATAAGAAAAATGCCCTTTAAAGTTTTTTCCGTGAACATGCTTGAAAATTTGCAATATGTCTCTTGGAAAAAATTATATGTTCAAGACTAATATAACCATTCGTCATTTTGACTTTACTAGGTAAAAAAAAACGAAGATAATTAAAGGCCAATTTAAATTCCTATGCGTCCTTGCAAAGCAAAAGGCGTGTTTTTTTTCTTACATTTGGTACCTATAATGCTATTCTACTTTGCACTGAATTTTTGCATTCATTTTTTGAATTAATCATATTTTTGGAATCTTAAAGTCCTTTTTAAAAAATCTTAACGTTCCCTAAGGTGTCTTTTAAGGTTGTCAGTTTTATTCTTCTGATTAAGGGATGTAAAGCACCCTGTCTACCATGCGGAGGGTCTTTCTACTAAAAGTATTTTGAAAAAATTGTCAAAGAAAGAAAACTTTTGAGAAAACTTAGCTTGTAAAAACTAAAAACATTTCGTCGATTTTGAAATATGCGAGCACGCTGACAGCGACGTTTTTACTTCTTTACCTCCTTATCTCAATCCGAGTGGTTTCAATATAAAAAATTTAATATATCTAAACATTTTGTCTACATACCTTGACTCAGACCGCTATTATGAAGATACTTTTAAATTTTTAGCTAATATTTAAAAAAATTATCTGTAACAAATTTTTTCATTTTTTTCATTTTGGGCAAACCCATCTCCACGTATCGGAGTTTGCTTATTTATGCAATGCACGGATATTACAATTTCATTAAAACATAAAATTTTTACAGCACCAGTATTTCTACCTAAATCTTTTGCTCAATTCTAACCCCAAAAACCATTAAAAATATTTAAGTGATACACGCTCATGTGCGGCTATACTTTTTTCCAAATAATCATTGCTTTAAATTTTTCGCATAGACGTAATAATCGTAAATGGATATATGTCTGTAGTGCTTGCTTGTATGTACATATGTATTTATACGAAATTTCACAAGTATCAGCTCTCGAATTTTGGTAAGCATATCATACGAGAACAGATAAAATAAAATTTCATGATGTGTGCAATAAACTTATGTATGTTTTGATACACTTAAAAAAATATTGTTTCGGTATAACGCAAAATCAGGCACACTTCAGCTCTTAAGCGTTTATATGAGGATAAATTCAGCGAGTAAATGATAATTTCAGTGCAACGGTGCAGCACAAATACTACAAAATTTGTGCGCTCAATTCAAGATTTTGACACAGATGTGAATGCTTGCCAGTTAGTTGTTTGAATCGGGCAGACAATGGCAGTAAAAAACAATGTTATTGTAATGTGATCTCACTTTGTTTTCTATGCACATTGCCCATATTTGACGTGAAGCTTTATTTTCAAATAAAAATTAAGCACGAATTCTCTATTAGGTACATTTGATATGAGCACTTTAAGGTAAGCAAATATTTGGTAAATAATTTTGTAAATCTTAACTTAAGACTGACCGAAATTATTGGCCTAAATTTACCACACAAATATAGTTGCTGGTGTTGACTTTTTCTTGCAAAAATTATTCTGTAGACTTGTATTATTCACAAAATTTGAAATTTGAAATTTTCTAGAAAAACAAGAAACGCAAATTATATGTACATATATTTTTTGCGATGTTGCTTTGACCAGGGCTTGAACCCAGCCGCTGCGGAGTGCAAGCGCGCACTGCTTACCACTACACCACAGCGGCCACCGTTATAATCATCAACAATTTTTAGGACAATTTTCTTTCAGATATCAGATTTTATTATCGATATTTTTATTGATTTTGTTATCGATTCTGTTATCGATATTATTCCGATTTATCGGTATTTATATCAACGATTTTGCAGTCGATATTTTTATCGATTCTGTTATGGGTTTTGTTATCGGTATTTTTTATCGATTTTCTAATCGATTTTATTATCGATATTTCTAACGACTTTCTTATCGATTTTGTTATGGGTATTTTTATCGATTTTGTTATAGATATTATTATAAATTTTGCTATCTATATTTTTTTATCGATAATTTTATCGGTTTTGTTATCGATATTTTTATTGATGTTACTATCCTATTTTGATTTCGCTACACATGATGTGACATCATATGACAGAACATCACATGCTATGACATCATTTGGCATGACATGACATCCTATCACATCACTTCACATCACATCACATAAAATCACATCACATTGCATCGCATTACCTGACATCACATCACATAGCAACTTATCATGTTATCGAAAAGATAACAAACAAAATTGAAGACCAAGATAAATTTACACACTTTACATGGTCCGATGTTGGTAGCAAAAAAATTTGGAGATGGAGCCATGAAAATGTATACATAAATGATCAGATCGTCAATTTGAGCCATCTATTTGTCTGTATTTTTGAACGTAATCCAGTTCTCAGTTTTCGAGATGTCCGACTGAAATTTGGTAAGCGAGTATATTTTATATTTATTTTTAGAAAACCACAAAGAGCGGGTTACTACCACATATAGCCTCCATATAATTGGTTGTTCAGATATGGGGGTTTACTTAAAAGCTCATTCAATGCCTTTGATGATTTTTGCGGTATACAGACAGGTCCTTAATAGCTTCCAGCTTTAGAGCGTTGACAAATCCCGGGCTCAGCGGAACTAAAAATTTGGCAAAAAGGAGGCATTTTGCCATGCCACAATGATCAAGCTTTATAGTGTCATGGCCTGTGCGTAGCTTTCTCTAAAAAAAAGGCAGTTTTCAAGAAAAAAATTTTTGCACACAGTCTGTCTCATTTTAGTTTACATTTCATTTCAATAAGTTAAAAAAAAATGTTGTAAGCCTATACTGCAGAGAAACTTTTTCTAAATTTCAAACGTTCATCTAAGTGCGAATGACTTTAAAAGCCATATAAATATGGTTTAAGAAGTTTTCAACCAAATTTGGTAACTGAAAGTTGCCGGCAGAAATGGCTTAATATGGCAGTGTCCTACTTACTCATACGCACATACATACATACCTACATACACATTTTTACATATATGTACACACTTACAATTCGTTAGGCACACGTGGCACCATTCAATAGTGTGATAGCGTATATGTTTTTGTACGCGTACCAAAAAACTAATAGGCAGACATTTCACCTTGTCGTTTAATGTGTTACTCAGCTGTGTACGCTTGCCTAAAACGCGCAAACTTGAAAACACTTGCAATGAGCAAATATGCACGAGCATAGATATACACACTCATTGGCATATGTTCATTTCACTTACATTCACCTCAATCATCACAAACATACAGCCACACATACATATGTAAGTACTACCCCATGTAGCCTACGTTAGTGTGCGGGAAACCCATTAGTTGTGAAAAAGTTTGTCAGCGAATACTAAAGAACTTAGCGCGAGCTTTTGCCCTTAACTGTCAATGCTTCGCTGCTGATGCGAATGCGGCGCATTTTGCTAGACATACAAGAATGTAGCATAGCATGTAGATGCAGCTGACTGCAGTGTAAGCAGCGTTTATGAAAAAGAAAAAATCACTACAAATACTAACGTACATATGTGTGCATACGGCACAGCCACATTGAAAGTTGTGAAATTTGATGTTCTGCCACAAGCAATTCTTAGTACGAAATGCTGTAGCCCCCGCTACTTCTGTTCATTCCTCATCACCGTTGATGCTCATTTATTAAACATAACCTCATAATCCTGAATAGCTGTGCGTACAACATTCAAGTCCCTGCAGAAAAAAATTATCAATTGATAAAAAATAAACCACTTGTAGTTAGATTTTTTGCGGAGATATCTAGAAAATATCTAACTTGTAGTTGAGAATTAATGTAGGAGTAAAGCAAACGTAATCGGGAGATTTTCCTTTCTTTAAACGAGTTTCTATTTAGAAAACCTCATAAAAATTTTACTTTGAATGCACTTTCTTTCTGCACTTCACAAATACTTTTTTGAATTGGCAAATAAAAGGAAGATTAAAATTTTATGTTGTCATTTTGAAGTAACATATGTATGTCTGACGGAGTTCAGCATTATATAAACAAATACGTCATTAAATAAAACAAAGTAAATAAATAAAAATGTAAAAAAAAAATATTTGGTTTTTCCTTTTTGGTTGTTGTTGTTTCCGACAGGGTGGGTGTATGATGTATTATGGAACGAATTTCCGTCATCCCTTGTCAATTCCATAATACATCATATTTGGTTTTTCGTATTGATATTTTATGTCCAAAAGTAGTTAGTTACAAGTCAATTGACATACAATGCAGAGGTAACCAGCTTTGACTATTTCGCGGTCATCACCTCAAAGAAATATACAGATAATAGTGACTTTTAGCTCCTTACTAATTAACTCCAAGTTGACTTATAGTGAAGTAGATACATTTCCCGCAGGGGTATGTATGGTGACGTATGCATGAGTGAGCGTGTGGTTTGAAGTCTGTGCGTTAAGAGCGAAATACACCACACAAGCGGTTTGACAAACCAAGCGAAATTTCCCTTTGCTTCAAGCCATTTGTGCTGTGTATGGGGGTGTTTGAAGGTTTGACGGCGGTTTGTCAAACCTTCAAACACCCCCATACACAGCACAAATGGCTTGAAGCAAAGGGAAATTTCGCTTGGTTTGTCAAACCGCTTGTGTGGTGTATTTCGCTCTTAAGTTACTATTGTAGATGGCAAAGTTTATAGCTGACGATTTAATATGCCCATCAGTGCAAATATATATATGTACATATAAGTACATAGATATATACATACATACATATGTAAGTAAATATCCCTTGAAAATGGGTGTGTCTACGCACAACGAGTAAACATATAATATATTAGTAACCATATACATATGTGTTATATGTGTATATATAAATATGTATGTAGGTAATTACATACGATCATACAGCTGCAGATGTAAGATACGAATCGTGCTACATTTAAGGTAATTTAAATGACAGAAAGTTAATTTCGCTAAATGCTTTTTGAATTTCAGCAAAATTAAAATTTCTTCATATATATAAATCGTCTATATATAAACATATGTCGTTACTAACACTCGTTTCACTGGTAAGCAGTTTCTAGTCACTAATATTGACTTTTCGTGGTAAACATCGATTTTGAGACTATTTGGTATTAGTAACTCTGCATTTGACATCCACTACTTTAAAATACATTTGGCTTAAAGCACTTCAAAGTCAAAGTATGTTTCGTCTGAATACGTTTTCATTCTGCACTTTATAGATGCTTTTTCATATTTACCAAAAGACACAAACAAAAACTTTCTCATTGGGGTTCGAACGGACGACTCTCTGGAAGCTGACAAGTACCCTCCCGCGAAAAAAAATTATCAATGGATTAAAATAACCAACTTCTAGTTAGCTTTTTTGCGGCATTTCGATTAATAACTAACTTTTCACTAGCTATGACAAAACTAACTTTAAGTCTGTTTGTTTTCTTTACAAGTTTCTATTAAAATATGCTTATTAAAAAAATTCCTTTCAATACACTTTTTTCTGCACTTCGCAGATTCTTTTTCGTATTCAGGACAAATAAAATAAAGGTCGAAATTTTATATTATCATTTTGAAGTTACATATGTCTGATCAAGTTCAAGTATGAGACCACCTACCAAAGAACATGTAAACAAATATGCAAATATGTAATGGGAAAAAAAGTAAATAAATATGAATATAAAAAAATTAAATAAATCGTTTTTTTATTGATAGTTTATGCCCAAACGTAGTTTGCTACAAGTTAGTTGAAACCTAATGCAGAGCGGACCGGTTCTCACTATTTTGCGGCCATCGCCGTTCAAAACTAGTTAGTTACGTCCAAAGGAAATAGTTAATAAATAGTTACGACTAGTCGACTGCTAGTTAGTTAATAGTTAGCTACAAATTAGTCTCATTTCTTGCAGGGTAATTGAAAGCATCTGCACGCATCTCTGTAAGTGTGCTTTCAAATATTCAGTTTTTGGATTGTGTTTGAAAGATGGTAGCATATATTGCATTTACAAAAAATTACAAATGCAAAGCTCATTTGATTTCAGAGTATAAGAAACCAATCAAAATGCCAGTACCAAGGCAATTTAATTAAGGAAATTTATTTGCATAAATGTTGCGTATCCGCCATGTCATACCGCTTTCTACCTCAAACACTTTAAATGCACTGAAATTCACTACATTTTCACTAAAATCACCGTTGTTCACATAATTACTTTTTATTACAAATCATATATTTTCATAATTTAAAGCAATTAAAACATGTTTCCTATCGAAAAATGGAATATTAAGATTACTGACTAATATCACATTCTCTTTTATCCTCCCATTCGGGCTCGCTACCCACAAATGTCATCGTCGTCGGGAATGCGTTATCTTTTATTATGTCATTCTTGGCATTCTACATGCATACATATATATGTAGGTCGATTTTAACTACGTCAAATTTTAACAACAAATTTACAATTTATCTTCTTTTCCCATATTTTTAACGACAATTTAATGGGCTAAAAACGGACAAGTACACCATGCGACAAAAACAAAATAATTTCAAAACACATGAAAGAATCGATATACTGACGAAACTATGGGCCAAAGTTAAACTGCGTTTTTAGTTTTTTCACTGTGACTTCAGGATTTTTTTTTTTTTTTGAAAGGACTTGGAAATTTTAAAGATATGATTAATTCAAAAAAATATTTAAAAAAAAAATCAGTGCTATGTAGAATAACAATATGAGTACCAAATGAGAGAGAAAGTTCTGTAGAATTTAAGAACAATAAAGGATTTGGCTTTACAAGAACGAGCAGGTATTGAAAATGTGCCTTAAATAAATTTTATTTTTTAAGTTAATAAAATTTGCAGGACGAAGTTCGATGATGAGGTCGTGCGTATATTAGTCCTCAAAAAATTATTAAAAAAAAAAAAAAAAATATTGCAAATTTCCAAGGATATTTAAGGTGAACATTTTTAAAGGCCATTTTCTATACCAATTCGTCATGTGTAAGCCCCTACATTGAAAGAAGTGCCATATCAAAACAGAGGCGATTCAGATAAGTAAAAAAAATTAAAATTGAGCCTCAACTGCGAAATTCTTTTCAAAATTTAATTTTGATACACAACTACTCTTAGAGCACCTGGAGGATTTAGGAAAATTTTGGAAGGTGGCCCCAACTCTAACTCGAAAAATTTTTCCTTAGAGCACTGTATGTACATATGTAAATGCTTATCTCTACGTAGTTTGTTTAGAAGAAAGTGAAAAAGCTGATACATATCAACACCTTAATGTGCATATATTTATGTATTTAAGAAATCATACACAGAAATACATACATACATACATATGTATGTATGTACGTGCATAGCTAACTAATTGAAATGCACACAATTTTTTGATATTATCGCAAAGCTAATTGTGATTAAAATGAGCAGTGTTTACTTAAACGCACACTGTCCTATGTTGCTTGGTAACAATTTGTAAACAAATTTCAACAAAGCGGATATTTCAATTTGCGGCCAAACATGTGTGTGAATGAGTGTGAGTCTGCCCCCTTAGTGAATTTTGTAATACAACAACAGCTCGGTATCCTAAAACTCATAGCTGGAATTACTTTTTTAACATTAAATACTCAGACATGCTACTACACAATAGCACAACGACAGGTGTGTGTGTGTGTGTGTGGCATTTGAAGGAAATAACAATTTCCTTTAAAGGAAAGAAAACCCACAGTGGCAAGAACAACTGACAAGGTGTGTAGGAGACCCTCACAAATTTTAAGTATGTTAGAATATTTGAAAGGTACATGTGTGAATATATGTGTATGTATTCGTATTCTCATATGAGTGTTGATGTAATCAAATAAAAGCTAAGTTCGACTACAAAGCAAAATGAAATTACTTGGCAATCTTAAAAAGTCAACCGATAAAAGCAAAAAGAAAAACCGGAGAAGTGGCAGCGCCAACCAGCAAATGTCTAAACCTACAACAATATTGAAAACAACAACCAGAATAACAGTATCAGCTAAAGATGAGCGCGGGCTATCGGGATCCGCGAGACCCGTGGTACTGATTTCAAAACGGCCGGGTTGGGTGGTAACGGGAAAATGTTGCGGACGGGACGGAAAAAAACTTCCTTTAAAAACTTTTAGGAAATAGGCGTTTTTTATGTTTTTTTTTTAGGTTAAACCAAACAGCTTAGCAAAAAAGTAATCGGAAGATGTCAGATTTTTCATAATTTTTTATTATTTAAAATTAATTTGAAATACATACATGTGAATTAAGCTTAGTGATAGATTTCGGGACCCATGGGACCCACGATACAATTCTAAAAAAACGTCGGGATGGGCGTGTGTGCGGGACTTAAAAATTTAATTTCGGGATGGACGGGTTCGAGATGAAATATTGAGTCCCCTGCCCATCTCTAGTAGCAACTCAAGTGCAAAAGAAAAATCGAAACTTCCGTTGTGGCAGCAGCAAACAGCTCAGACGACGCGACGTCAACAACGGATGTGGCGGCAAAGGCAGCAGGTGCAAATGTTGGTGATAATGTAAATCCATCGCTGACATTCAGCTACTTAAGCCATTATGGAGTGAAGAAGGCGAACGACGGCAATGGGATTGTGTGATATCATTGTATGTTCTAACTCTATACGAAGAAAGGGAATGGAGAAGTGGCATGATACGCCAAGTCAAGCGGATCAAATCAATGCAAATGCTATGCGGAGTGTAGATAGACACAAAGTGTGAATCGCGTGCGCTGTAAGGACTCACAGGACTCACACCTATACGTATATAGTCATGTGAAAAATAATAGAGACACGATATTTTGAACAGTTGTGGCTAGCAACAATAAACTATATATTTTCTTCCCTAAAAAAAACATGTTCGACCATTTTTTTTTTTTTCATGGAAGAAAATAACAACAACATCTGCTAAAAAAATATCAAAAATCAAAGCAGATTCTTAGCTACCTCAAACTTGCAATTTATAAAGCTAGTATTTAATGGGTAATAAAACCTATTACCTAGCATTTTTCTAAAGGCAGTTAGTGAAAAGTTTGTTGTTGTTACTACAGAGTCTGAAATTTCGAATTTAGTTTTTGCTAGAAAATGAGCTGTAGTTTTATGAAAAAAAACTAGGAAATACCCGTCGTGCTTCATTGGGCCTTAAGCGTATTTTTGTGTTGTTTGATACCCGTATTGTAATATTTCATGGTTTTTATAAATTTAGTAATTAAATAAAAATTTTCAAAAAGGTGGCAACCCTACCCAAAAATATTTTCGGCAGTAAACTTACCTAAACCTAAGTTTGATAATCGCATTGCATTGTTAATTAAATTAAATTAAAAATTTCAAACAGGTGGCAACCTTCAGGGAAAATATTTTTGGCTTCAACCACTCTTGTTGACAGCCATATTGCAATATTTACTTTATCTTATAAATTTACTTAAATTGCAATGTTCCAACAGGTGGCAACTCTCTAATACTTCTAATTCTTTTCTTTCTACATTTTTAGTTAGACCTCTAGCAATACATCGTTGAAACAAACATAGAGACAGACAAAAATTCTAAAAATCGCTGACGGTAAGAGACGTAAGTTTTAAAATATTTCGTAAACAAACAAATTTTTTGGTAAAGAATTACAGAATTTTTGTAATGTTTTGAACCGATAGGAATTGTCAAGGAGTTATATGAACTTCGTTTAAAAAATAGGCTACAAGAGTGGTTGAAAAAAATAATTTTTTTGTGTGACTTTTCACACAAGGAGGGGATCAAGGTTAATATCTGTAATTTACAGACATCATCCTTTAACAATTTTATTACATGTTTCGTTAATAATCATTAAACAAACAAAAGAAAAATATTAAAAAAACTGGTTAAAATGTGGTGCCCCAATATTTTTCACATGACTGTATGTACATATATAGAATCTTAGCTTAGAAGCTTGGGAATTTTTTTCTACATACATTTTGTGTGTCAACAAATTTGCATGAAAACTTGTAAGACTCTTTTTAATTCCTTTCCGCTGTACAATTACTGCGTCTGTAACTTTTTATATAGGTTGCATTTTTAATGCAATCAGTTAAAATGTATCAAATAATGCAGAAATATGCAAGTATGGGGGACTTTAGAGTTGAAAAGTTGTTCAAGATTTTGATAAGTTTAATTAATTCTTAAATGGAAGATGTATTTTATATCAATACTTCAGGTTAATTTTGAAGCTAAAACTATGTTATACGCCACTCTAACAGCAAAGAATCAAGTCTAAAAAACACTAGGCGAATCTGGTAGTAATAGACTTTTTCTATCTATCTAAATGAGGAAATGAGAAAAGTTCAAAAATTACGCCGCGTTGATTTGGGGATAGCGCGAGCTGACACTCGTTGACAATGGAAAATGCAACGCTTAGCGCTCCAATTTAGGGACGGCAGTTAGTTTTCGTGTAGGTCTTACTTCTTCCTTTTCCTTTAATCACAAGTGAAGCAAAGGGAATATACTTCTTCTAGATTAACCCGAGTGGCCTCGCATTGCGATCGCCTGTTCTTTTCCATGCTGAGCGCGGTCTGCCCGGCGAAATGCGTCTGCCTATTAGGAGACCCGATTCTAAGGCCTTCTTTGCAAACTTGCTTGTAGTATAGTAAAGATAATGCCATATAAATTTGATTTTTTTTTAGGGGAATAAAAGAAGTTCGGTCTTCGGGAGACTAACGTTTAGTTAGTCCGTAGATGTCTGCCCAAGAAGTTAAATATTTTAGGGCTTATCACATTTATCATTTAATCAGTAATAATCTTAGGTGAAACAACGCTCCTTTTTTTAGAGCAGGAAGAATCGAAAGTCTGACCCCCTCAGTCTGAGACTTTAATCCACGAAACCTTCCCATGTATATACATATACCGAGCCCACCGGTACCCGCGTCAAGTATTTCAGCAGGGGCGGCTTGAGCACTCAACTCTACGTTGCTGTTCGTGTTATTTTACCCCCTGTATGTCTCGGTTTGGTTTAAGTTAGTTAAGCTACTTACCCCTTTTGTCTTGTCTGTTC
Source organism: Rhagoletis zephyria (assembly GCF_001687245.7). NCBI lineage: Eukaryota > Metazoa > Arthropoda > Insecta > Diptera > Tephritidae > Rhagoletis > Rhagoletis zephyria. The sequence goes on from NW_016157464.1 coordinate 230,142, forward strand.
CACGCTTTTTGCTTTCGCTGTGATTTTAAGTGTTGTACGCCATGCGTGAGGCTGATCCAGCTGCGGGGTTCTTATTCGGAACATCTCCTGGGCCCTAATATCTCGCATCTGCGTTCGATGCCCGTTTGAAGCGTCAGATTGTCGATTCGTAATTGAGCACTGACCTCACCACCCCTATCAAGACTTATCTAGTCTGATTCCGTGGCCCTCCTGAGTTCGCTGGTTTAGTCGCACGGGACATGGAGAGTGGTCAGTGTGACGTTAATACCAAAAGCGGGAAAAGTTTTCACATCTATTCCTCGTTTTTTTGCTTAAAACTCAGGGTTAAGACGGGTACGCCCCAAGGTAGTGTCCTCTCGCCCAAACGTGGTCGTCAATAACCTTCCAGAGGAATTGGTCAGTAAGGGGTGCCTGGTGATCTCGCCTATGCGAATGATGTGGCACTCTTAGTGAAGGCAAAATATCTACGACTTAACTCAAGGATACTTGAACCTGGTGACAACATGATCTGCAAACTGCGGACTTGCTAAAAATCCTAGTAAAACGGAACTCGTTTTGTTCACTAGCAGATATAATGTGCCCCACGCCACACCTACCTAGTTCGAGGACATTCGCCTATCACTTTCTGACAGGGTGAAATAATTTATTTTTGATAGAAAGCTGTCGTGGAAACCTAATATCGAGGAGAGGGCAAGCAAGGCTTTACTGGCTCTATATAGATGCTAGATGCTAGAGAATATGCCTTTTTCTCAAGGCTGTTTCTTGGTTCTATGTAATCATTTTTAGTCCACTTTAGTTTATGGTATCCTCGTCTGGTGGAATGCACTGAAGGAGACTAAGTTAAGCAGTAGTCTAGAGCGAGTGAAACTAACTGCCCTCATTGGAAACAGTGGGGTGTTTAAGACCACTACCACTCTGGCTGGAGCACTTATCGATGGCGTAGGTAAAGCAGCTGCAGAAAGGACGGCAGTCAGATTAAGGGCAGAGGTTGCCTGACTGGATCGGGGTCTGAACACTCTAGTATTTTCGGAAGCTTCGATTCCTGATAACAAGGAACACAGCGCATCTAGCCTGATACCAATTATCTCCTTCTCTACGCACATCCCACGGGATGGGTCGAAGATTGACGGAACGATCGGTGGCGGGGTCTTTTCCAGAGCGCTCTCCATCGACCTTAAATTTAGGCGTCCAAACAACTGAGTATTTTTCAGGCCGTCGTTTCTGTTATTAAGGAAGCAGGCTGCTGTTGGGCACACTGGCGGTAAGGAAGTTTAACATCTAATCAGACAGTCAGGCGGCATTCAGAGCTTTGGGCTCTCTTACAGTATCCTCTAAGCTTGTTGGGCAATGGCTTAACTCCGAGTAGACCAGGCTGTAGTGATATCGCAGGAAACCGTGCGGCTGATGAATCGGCCTGACGCGGCACCCTTGAGGTAATATCGCAAAAAAAAGAGAGAGTGAGAGCTCCCTTGACTACTTGTGAACTGTTTTTTTTTTTATAGATGGGCATCAGATCAAATCAGCGAACGCTGAAGGAAAACCCGCGCTTGCGCTACAGCGAGGTCATCCTGGCCAAGGTGGGCTTGCGAAGCCGGATATCTCGATTTTGGTAGTTGTACTGACTGGCCAATGTCCTATCGGGATTTACGCAATGAGATTAGTTATCTTACAGGACCGTTTAGAAAATTATATATGTACATACATATGTGTACTTTTGTAATTTACCGAGCTAATATCGCTTCTAATTGTAAAATGTAAACCACAATTTAACAATTGAAATTTTATGACCAATTGATTGACAGATGACACATTCAAAACTTTAATCAACTGAGTTGTCAATTAATTTAATAAATTACGCATGCTTCAATCAGTTACTATGCAATTAAATTTTCACACTGTTACATACATACAAACATACGAACAAAAATATTTAGTTGAAAAGTTTCTCAAGCATTTTGCTTTGGAACGTCTCTCAGATATCAACTTTTGTTTTCGCAAATAAACTACTTAACTCTTTACGGCTATAACTTGCTGCATTCCAATTTAATGCTAATGAAGTAGTTTCAAATTTAATACCTAAGCGCTGGTAATATAATTGAAGAAATTTTCAAAAACATTCACTTCACTTGTCCATCACTTGGTCCATACTTGTACTTAATGTCTTGTTTACAAAATATGCTCTTCCACTCCCGAAAATACGATTACTCTTAGTCCTACACTTAGTTGTCACTGCTAAATTAGCAAAACGTTAAATTCGATGCAAATGACAATATTTATCCATGCAATTTGTGCGTAGTGTACTTTTTGCTTTAGAACTTTAATTGCCATTCACTTTTGCAAAAAGTTTTCTGAGCGCAAATTGGATTGGATTTGCGCTTCAACTGAAAACGCTAATTAGTAGTGATGAAGTGTATGGAAATAATTTTGCAAGTGATAGTTTAATTGCATAAAAGTTTTTAGAAGAAAAATGAAGGTGCAAAGTGGAAGTTATGGTAAGATTTTTAACCCTGCCCTGTCCGTCGCCTCAGAAAATTCCGTTTTAAAAGGATTGCAGCTTGGTTTGCAGTGTCCTGTCAGGTGTTCAGTGTTAGCTCTTACATCCTACCGCTGTTCTTGTGATACTTCTTGAGATTGCGCTATAGATAAATCTCTCAGAATGCATTTGATCCTTTTATCTGACAAGGCTAGAGGGCTGCAAGTTGACTGTCAACCGATCTTCTCTGAAGCTCTGCTGTGTGTATCCACTAGATGAAATCTGAGTGCCATATAGGCGCCGTTAAGGTCTTCATTTCTTGAAAGTACCAGACACTTGTTTGCTATCAACATTCCAAGATTTGTAGACAGCACCTGAAGAGTCTGAAGTCTTCCGCGGACCCCGTTTGTTATGTTATGGGCTAACCATTAAAATGAAAATTTATTATTGTCAGTACTCAAAATCGAAAATTTTTATTAAATAAATATCAAACAAATTTTTCGGCATTAAAACTTTTGAATGGCGCCCCAACCAGACAGATTACAAATGGGCTTCTGTTAATGGGTGCAAATTTCTCAACTGGATCTCGGATTTCAGTAAAGTTCGAATTTTTGCGTGAAAATTTGTGGGTAGAGAGGTTTATAGATGTGTAAGGGATTCTTAAATTTTATTTTTATTTTTTAATTTTAATTTTTAAAGTTTTTATAAGCAAATATATTTTTAAGCAATCTTTTCTTCAAAACTCAATTTCTCTTAAAGTATTTGACGAAAGTTGATGAGTTTGTAAGCGTAGTGACATTAGGGCTTTCAAAAAAATATTTTTATAATTTAGAATTTTTTTTTTTTAATTTAAACATTATAAATATTCAAGTCAATTAATCTACCCCTTTGAATAATAATAATAAACTGCATTGCTCGCAAGATATTATATAGTAGCTAATTATAAAATATCGAGGATTTTCTAAAAGGCAGTAATGCCAAGAGCAGCGTAATTGGATTTTCAATAATATTGATAATGCTGCATAATTTTATACCCTCAGTTAGTTATTTATGTAAGGGCATATATTCTCTAAAACTTTAATACCTTGCCTGCCTATACATACATATGTACATATCGTCACCAAACACGAATAAAGGCGCGAACTCAAAAGTTAACCGCAAAAAAGACGTATAAAAAAACATCAGCGAAGAAAAATTCTTAACAGAGTTGCCGGCGAAGAAAGGCGCGACGTACAAAGTCAGAGAAAGGAGTAGCTACATATGTGGCATTTTGGGTACATACACGGTTTTGCTTCTTTGGTCAAAAAAATCGTATTTTCGGCTAAAATTACATTTCTATTCTATTGCAGTAAAATGAAAGATAATTAAAATTGTGATACCTGTTTAAATTTATTCGCCACTGAAATTAAGAGGTGCATGGAGTGGTTGAAGTAAATTAGCAAATGCGAATCTATTGTTTGGATGTTTATATTTATTGTTTATTTTATTATATTTTAGTTTTTTAAATTTATTGTTAAAAATATTTTATTTTTAATGTTTTCTTTGTAGTTTTAAAATATTTCTTATTTATTTTTTATATTTTTTTTATTAAAAAATATTTTCATTTTTTTTTTTAGTGCGCATTATCTTTCTCGAAAACCCTTACCTCAGTTACACTGCAACTTTACGCTGTTTCAAAAACAATAGATACTTTAAACCCACAATTTTTTCTTTTGTGTTTTTTTGCTGATTTTCTTTTACCAAAAAACACCTTTTCGGCAGTTACATATTTCAATCTAAAACATGGTTAATGTGGTGGTTGTGTGAGTGTTAAATTAAAAAAAGGTGATTTCTTGCAATAGAAAAATTAGCGAAATGTGCGAGTATGTATGATTTTAATATTAATTTTTCAAAATTTATCACCTGATACACAGAATTAACATCTTAAAACTTTATAAGCAACGTGTTATAGCAGATTGCTTACGTATGCCTGTACATTTGACACCTTGAAACATATTAAACTATGTATTAAATGCGTGTTCCTGAATTTATACGTTCAGTAAGTATGTATGTTCCTTCATAAGTGCGAAACCTGCCGGCGTACATAAATGCCATAAAGCATTTTCATGTCTTCACCTCAATACGTAGCCGCAGGTACATTAACAAACTTGCAACACACAACGTCTACCATTCATTTACACTATACAACTATGGGTGCGATGGTATTCGCATCAAAACACACACACACACACACACACACTAGCCAGGAGGGTAATTAACACCAAGTCGTCCCAAACAATATCAGCTAAAAGCACTCATGTCGACACAACAATTTGCACTAAACATTTGAGCCGCTTTTGAACTACTTCAAGCACCATTATAGATGCCTATAACACATTCACGCTCATGACATTTATGACACCCACCACCAGAAACCGCAAAATAATTTAAACAAATTATCAACAACAAGCCCAACTCTATACTGCCATTTAAGCGCATAACTCGTAGACATTAGCGCTCGTATTTTGGAGATGACACTTACACACATACAAACTTGCTTGGAGAGAATTTTGTGTTTAGGCATATATACTAACGTTCTTATGTATGTATATATGTATGTATTGAAGTAGCTGTTGTTTGTATTGACATTTGTCGGAAAATGTGTTGTTGCCTGTGGCATCTTTCAGCACGTTTTCAATTACCAGATGCTGAGCTGCGCTTTTCTTTGCGCTGGAAAACTACTTTTTTTTATTCCAAGCAGCCACCGCCATCGCACGCCTTTCATCGATGTTGACTTTCGGCATAAACCATCCGCAAATATAGCAGTGGTGATTGCTCGTTTGTCGCTAACCACCAAAGTCATCAGCGGCAGTTGCACTAACTGTTTTTGACTGTTTCTATTTTCAGTGTCAACTGCCCCCTTTTCTTGTCGACTTTTTGCGCCTGCAAATCTATACACCGTTCTATGTTAGGCGGTGTACATAGCAACATAGGCCACAAGAAACTGATGACATTTTATTTACTTTATTTGCAATTCGTTTGTGGTTAGACCTCAATATAACGGGGAGCATATATCTAAACATTTCAGACTCAACATTGTAAATTGGCGCTTAAGCGTGATATGTGTAACTTTACGAACACCTGTGTGTACGCAAAATAGAGGAAAGCTTTTCACATACCGACTTGTTAAGCGCTTTAGGACTGAGGGCCCCTCAAAGATTAAAATTAGTACCATATCGATATGTACATACATACAATACATAAGCGTTGGAAAGTGAGCTTCGATCCAACCACCGCGGAGTCGGCCAGTTTGAAAATAAAAAGAATGATATGGATGTTAAACTTCTCTTGAGTCATTTTCTAATCGTCCCATTATTCCGATAGTTGTATATTTCTAACTGCTGAACTAAACCTAACGTAATATAACTTAACTTAATTAAATTGATCAAATCACCTGTTAAGAAATCAATTTTATTAGTTATTTAATTTTCCGATATGTACATTAGACTGCATCACAAAAAAAAATTGCGGTTTTTCCACCGGGATTAAAAAATTTCTTATATTTTAAGATGACCACCAAAATATTTCGGAAAAATATTAAGATTTAAGCGAGCTGGACCGATTCGAAAATATCTCCATAAATGGGGTTTTTTATGAAAAAAAAATAGTTTCTTAAAGAACTTTTTGAAAAAAGTCCCCTCTGATGACAACAAGATTAAGTTTAATCTAAAAATCTTTTCAATGAAATCGTAATAATGAGATTTTTGAAGCTGTTATAATAACAATCTTTGAAAAAAGGTAAAAAACCGCAATTTGCAATTTGTTTTTACCTAAAAATACTACTAGAAAAAAAATGTTTTTTTTTACCTAAAACGACTACTAGAAAAAAAATGTTTCTTTTCCTTTGTTTTTGATATTAGTCGGAAACTTGGCTCGGACCTAAGCCCTGCGGAATGCTACTGCACATTGCTAATCACAAAAAGTGGTTAGTCGTGTAACAGATGCCGTTGGTCTTACCTTCTTCAACTATGATGCTTGCAACAAAACCGATTAGTAAAAAGCGAGGAAAAAAGGAAGAAAAACTACCACATGTTTTGTCAAATGTGCCACGACAAAATGTAGAGCACATCAGGTGAACGTTTGCCCCTTTTGCAATGGTGAAGGGAGATATTTTCAGGACTGCTGGATTTTTCCGTTTTTTTTTATGATTTTTATTCGGTTTTATTTCTGTTTTGTTGTTTGTGTTTTTTAGTACTTTTTAATGCACTTAAAAGGTACAATTTTAAAAATAAAATAATATCTAAATATGTACGTATAAATATTTCATCCTTGTACACTTTTGCAGGTGCTTGGTAAATTTTTCCTATGATTAGTAATAACACACACAACTGCACATGTTACTCATACGCCTAGTGAACCGATAATGCTCTTCCAACACACGTACCGCGTTTCTCATACGCACTGCCGTATATGGAGACGTGTATGGATATCCACTAAAGTGGGGATATCTGTATGCATATGACCAGAAAGTTTTTTATTTTCAATTCGTTTCAAACTTCGTAAAAAAAATTAAATAAACTTATTAATTACACCCAAACCTTTTAAACTTTTTATTTCGAATTTTTAGAAAAAATCTAGGTATGCAGTTTTGTAGCCCATTAAATTTAAGTAGGTGAAAGTGAAAATTTTAGGAAGCAAGGAGATCGCATTGATTTTTAATATTTTTTTTGGCTGACGGTGCAAGGCTTTTTCTTCCATATAAAATTCTATATCCTAAGATAAAACGTGAGTGAATTGAACCTCTACTTAGCTTATATTTTTTAATACAAAATTTTCAATATGGTCTACATTAAAAGCTCCTGTTCATGTACAAATTCCTACGTGTCCCACGCGTGACAAACGTTTTTTGATTTTTTTTTTTTTTTTTATAATTAAGCAATACATTTGGTGTATGTTTTTGGTTTGTTAGTACTCGTGGTTCTTTTTTATTTCAAGACATCAAGTTCACACAGAAAAGTGAAATAAATTTGCAGAGTTCCATAAAATATAGCTGGTCCAAGAACATTTCCCTTTATAAATATAAGTTGGAATCTATGCCTATTTGGTAATAACTAAAATATAATGGTGAATTAGGTGTAGCTTTTTTAAAATGTAGAATTATTGAATACTTTATTATTAAATTTAAAAAAGAAAGTACATTTTTACTGCACAAATGTTCCACCCGTGACGGTGGAATACCCCATATGTAGCACTGAATGAAGATCTTATGCATGTATAAAAGAAAATTCTGCTAACAATAAAGTATTATTGATTTTTCTGAATTGACATCAGCAAGAGTTGTGTTCATTTTAAGACCTGAAGGCCTTAATCGTATTTCTCCCGTTTCTTGTTTCATATTGCATCGCAGTAATGCCCTTATATCTAAACTCGTTCAGGATCGTAAGGAACTTAACTCTTTTCCAATTATTCGTTATTTTTTTTTACTAAACACTGTAAAAAAAATCATCACATGTTTTTGCTCTGATTACGGTGACCATATTAACCAATGTAAAATAAAGGACATTTTTTTCAAAATGATTTGGGAATACGTACATACAACTTGTATGTGTAAAAAGTACCTTACCCATATCGTAATTTAAATCAAATATTTACCAGTTAATTATCTAATTTAATTGTACAAGTTCCCCTGCTGTAGCGAAAAATGTAGCCAAATCCTTTTCAAGGACTTCGCCATACTTTGCTACCTAAATGCGTTTACCATAACTCATACCGCACGACGAAGCCAGCACACAGTGGTTCAAAATTGGAATTTTATGTTCATATTCCACCGGAGCTTTAATTTTTCAACCAATGTTTACTAAAAGCCAAAAAAAGAAACAAAATATTTATTTTGGTGAAAATTTTTTTATAACATTTCAAAAATTTTTTTATTTTTATTTTTTTTTTGGGAGAACCATACAATTGTTTTCAACTAGTTTTTGGTATGTAACATTTATTAACAGGAACAGGAGAATACATTTTCTTCAAAATTGCTACTTTTACTGCATTTTGCACTAAAAAATTTAATATAATCAAATAAAAATTCAGAAATCAGGTCTGGATCTGGTCTGTTGCAAATATTGTAAGCTTTCACTAAAAAAAATAATAAAAATTAATCAAATTAAATGAAAAATGAAGGCTTCAGTGAACAACGAACACTAAATTCCAATTTTGAACCACTGTGCAGCGGGAGGTTTTATCGTTCTCTTTCAGTGGAACAGAAAACTCAGCGTGCAAGGCGATCCTGGGCACAACTTTCCCTCCTTAAGTGGGCTGCGAAACAAACTGGCGAAGGTTTTCATTACATTTGATAAGGGAATTTTTATTTTTCATATTCCGCATTTAAAAATTCACCTCTGAAAAATGCAGAGCCGATTAAAATAAAGGACTGTCCTTTAAAATAAAGGACTGATGGTCACCGTAGCTATGAGTAGACCTTGTCTTTAGGAAGAATATTTTACTTGTTCTTGAAAGAGTTGAGCCTTGAAATGATGACGTGCTGAGCAAAATGTGTTACACATAAGCGATAAAAAATTGAACAATCTTTATAAATTTATTTTTGAGAGCTAAAAACCAAATTTACCAGCAACATACTAAAATGCTTGCGCTACCTTATGGCTATGTGCCTAATGTCCGAAAATCGCTTTTTAATGGCAGTAGAGTCTAAAACAAAAAGAGATGCAAAGCAAATGGTTTGAAAAGATGTTTCTTTCCTAAACCCAAAAGTTTTAAAAGAGACATATTGTGACATGTCGTAATATAAACAAATGCTTAAACTAATATATAGTTCAAATGTCACAGTAATTGCTAATGCGACTTTGTATGCGTGAAAGTCCATGCATATATTTATTAAATGTTTTCTTTTTTTAGTTTTATTAAATTTTTTATTTTTCTAATTTATTTATACATATATATATATATATATATATATATATTTTTTTTTTTTTTCATTTAATTTTTTAAAATATTTTTATCTACTTTAAAATTTTTCCTTTTTTAATTTTCATTTTTAATTTATTAGTTTTTATTTTTTTAAAAAGAAAAAAATATATGTTTTAACTATTTGTTGGGTTGGAGCTACTTCGGCCGGTGAAAAAAAAGCGAAAATAAGTTTTACTTTTCCCTCCTACGCGGAAAACTCATTTTCGCTTTTTATTTCACCGGCAGAAGTATCTCCAACCCAACAAAAACAATTTTACAGGAATTTGGCCCAAATCAACAGATTAAAATATATTTTTTAAGTATTATTTAATTTTTTAAAAACTTATTGGCAAAAGGCGAACAACATACCGCTAACATATCCCCGTTAGAAAATTTTTCAACTAGTCTTGTATCCTTCCTTGAATAGATTATTATTATTTGCGACCACCATGATGTTGTTGTATCCTAGTTTCTTTGCCAAATATTTCTCCAAAAAGTTTTACATACATACTATTATTTTCTTTCGATGTGACTGAAAATCATTACCATGTATTAAAAAAAAAATTCTTTGGATAAAAAGTACAAATCCACATGAAACTAAATTTTTTATTGCTTAAAGAGTTCGTTTTTAACACGCTTTTAATAGCTTATTGTCCACAAATTCACCAGAGCGCAAATACGTTTTGATGTGTGCATGAAATATCTAAATTTAGCTAAAATTTGTATGTGAAAGTATGTTGTTTACCAAAAGCCCTTAATTCAGACGCAGGCCACAGCCACAGCCACAGAGTTATAAGCATCTTTTAAAGGCCAGTCAGAGTCAGTCGAAATGGCTAGTAGACCGTTAGCCGTTTGCAATCTTTCGGTTGGTTTGACGTGGCCGGCAGTTACAAGCAAGCGTAGTTGTTGTTTGCTCTTTTTCGTTGTTGTGCTTTTGTTGTGGCGGCTAGCTAGCCAGAGGGGAATGCTGTTGCTGCCATTGTACTTCTGTATATATGTATGTAAATGTGATGGCTGCAGAGTTTAGGAATTTTGTTGATTGTGAAATATTTTGTTGCTATTTTATGTGCTTTATGCTGTGCACTTGTTTTGTTAGACAACTATTTGTCACATAAACGTCAACTTTGACATTTATATACTTACCACTACTAATGTGCGTGTGCGTGTGCGTGTGCGTGTGCGTGTATATGTCTTTGGGGTTATAGCCGTATAGTGTTGGCCGTTAGCAGCAAGCCATCAAAACATTTGATGTTTACGCCATTAAAAGCATCAAAATGATGACCGAATATAAATTTTGTTGAAGCTTTTCGACGCTTGACCTCTGGCTATAGACATTAAATGACATATCTGGAGCAAGTACTTAAGTTGGGGTATGACTTGAGTTGGAAATCAGAAAATAAGTCTGCTGAGCTACACATATGTATGTATATGTACGTGCGTACATAAAATGCACAAATGTCCTAAATTCTATTTAAATATATGTATGCATGGACTTTCACGCATACAAAGTCGCATTAGCAATTACTGTGACATTTGAACTATATATTAGTTTAAGCATTTGTTTATATTACGACATGTCACAATATGTCTCTTTTAAAACTTTTGGGTTTAGGAAAGAAACATCTTTTCAAACCATTTGCCTTGCATCTCTTTTTGTTTTAGACTCTACTGCCATTAAAAAGCGATTTTCGGACATTAGGCACATGTCCATAAGGTGGCGCAAGCATTTTTGTATGTTGCTGGTAAATTTGGTTTTTTAGCTCTCAAAAATAAATTTATAAAGACAATTCAATTTTTTATCGCTTATGTGTAACACACTTTGCTCAGCACGTCATCATTTCAAGGCTCAACTCTTTCAAGAACAAGGAAAATATTCTTCCTAGAGACAAGGTCTACTCATTGCTACGGTGACCATACATCCTTTATTTTAAAGGACAGTCCTTTATTTTAGTCGGCTCTACATTTTTCCAGAGGTAAATTTTCAAACGCGGAATATGAAAAATAAGAATGTCCCTTATAAGATATAATGAAAACCTTCGCTAGTATGTTTCGCACCCCACTTAAGGAGGGAAAGTTGTGCCCAGGATCGCGTTGCACGCAGAGTTTCCAGTTCCACTGAAAGAGATCGATAAACCCCCACTGCACAGTGGTTCAAAACTGGAATTTAGGGTTCGTAATTCACTGGAGCCTTCATTTTTCATTTAAATTGATTAATTTTTATTATTTTCTTTTTATGAAAGCTTACAATATTTGCAACAGACCAGTTGAGCCTGATTTCGGAATTTTTATTTAATTATATTAAATTTTTTAGTGCAAAATGCAGTAAAAGTAGCAATTTTGAAGAAAATGTATCCTCCTGTACCAATTAATAAATGTTACATAACAAAAACTAGTTGAAAAGAATTGTATGGTTCTCCCAAAATAAAAAAAAATCACAAACAAATTTTTGAAATGTTATAAACAAATTTTCACCAAAATAAATATTTTGTTTTTTTTTGGATTTTAGCAAAAATTGGTTGAAAAATCAAGGCTCCGGTGGAATATGAACATAAAATTCCAATTTTGAACCACTGTGGGCTGGCTTCGTCGTGCAGTATGAATTATGGTAAACGCATTTAGGTAGCAATGGATGGCGATGTCCTTGAAAAGGATTCGTCTACATTTTTCGCTACAGCAGGGGAACTTGTACAATTAAATTGGGTAATTAACTGGTAAATATTTTATTTAAATTACGATATGGGTAAGTTACTTTTTACATATACAAATCATTTTGAAAAAAATGTCCTTTATTTTACATTGGTTAATATGGTCACCATAATCAGAGCAAAAACGTGTGATGCTTTTTTTTGAAGTTCCCCTGACATGAAAGCTATTTATGTACAAAGTTTCATGATAATCGGCTATGTCGTTCGCGAGATTACCAATTACAAAAAAGGGACTTTTCTTTATATAATTAGTATAGATTATTTATTATACCGCCCTCTACGCTCTCAAAACGGCTATTGGCAGGAAATGAGGTCTTAAACCCCGTGCACTGAACTTATACAGCAGAGTCTGGTGAATATCACTGGGTTATCCCTTCGAGGAAGGACTGGGAGGACGACCTAGTCTGAGCCCTCCAAACTAACTCCACAGCCATCAACAGGGATGGATCTAAACTAAATCTAAGAGTAGGGCGTAGGATATACTAGAAGGACCTCTCGTTAGACCTCTGCTTAGGCTGCCAGACCAGTGCAGTGTCTTCCAAGCAGAACTCGCCGCCATAAAAAAAGGCTGCACTGTAGCTAATTTAATATGCTCCTAACCAGCGTTCCCTAACTGTATAATTCGATATGCAAGCAACTATCAAGTCATAAGGTTGCAGTGAGACCTCGTCGGTAACTGTGATATAATGTAGGAAAATCCTTAATGAATCATTCGTTGAGAAACCAAATGAAAGATGGTCGGAAAAACCCACGGTCCGATTCAAGACTTCTGCCGAAGTTGCCGCAACGTGGACAAAATTTAGACTGTAGAACACTACCTCTGTCACTGCCCTGCCCTTTCGTGGGCGAGAAGGCGCTCATTTCACCGCCAGCTCTTTGTCTGTCTGGCCGATCAAAGTGAAGCAGGCATTCACGGATTCCCACGCTTTCTGAACCTAACCAACTGGTTCTACTCCTAGCTGAACGGACGAATTCGAATTCCAGCTCTCAATTGGTATCACAAAGGGCCCACTGGGTCGTAGTGTGCCTCTCTTCTACGTTGAATGAATGCAGCCACATAACCTAGTAGGAAAATTATTTAAAATTACATCTGACAAAATAAATTTTTTTTTCTTAAAAACTTATTTTTTACATTGCATCTACTTTAAGTTTATAAAAAAAAATATTTTTGACTTGGGTTAGTTGGTTATTTTGCTATGAGCCTGCCTTATTGCTTTTCAGAACTCACTAGTCGGTTTTTACTATTTTTGGCCGCTTTAGTGCCTTTGTGCGTTTTTAGAAAAACCGTTTTCTAATTTAGATGTTGCTAGGATCAGGGATCAAAACCTGGTACTGCGAAGTGGTAGTTCGTAGCCCTAACACTCAACCACATCAGCCATTATACATACATACGTACCTCCTTTTTCATCGCTATGTATGTATGTGTGTGAGTATTTTCTTACCGTCAAAGACCCTGCCCCCACTCACCGAATATTCCATCAACCAAATCTGTGCTTGTCCACAAAAACGATGAAAGGCTATTTGGTTGGATAGCAAAGAAGGTCAAAATTGGATTTTTATTTGTTTAGGATTGTACGGGCAACTTAAGATTAAGGCTGCCATGACAAACGGCATAAAAGTTTATGTATGCTCATAGCACAGATTGACCAGAACGTATCCACATGATGAAGAGAAATGCAAGCACACACTCACAAATTTACACACACATACACATTCACGCTCGCATAAACTCACAAAACCCGAAAATGGGTGGGTGTACATAATTTAACATTCACTGAGGTGTGTTGGCTGAACAAGGACATGTAGGCACGCACCACATACAGTAGATATACATATTTGCAGCTGGTGGCCACATGGAGCATGTCAAGAAGCTTCAACAAATTTGTACGCTCACAGTCGAACATAACTCGGTCGGTATGCTTACAAGCCAAGTTAGTGCGACCGGATATGGCGAACCAACATGCCAACGGGTGGCTAGATAACCACTTACATACATATAGATGTGTGTACATTTCTAACATTGCCGTTAATGTTTGCACTGCGTTGTTGCTATTGCTGTTATTTGTTGTTTACAAAAAAGGTTTTTTTTTTTTTTATTTAGGGTCACAATGTGGATTAAGCAATTGAAAATGGATTAAATGTGTAGAACGAAGCACAAATGTGACACAGTTATCAGCACACACGCACACGCCCGCACACAAATGCAATCATTTAAGCTTTTGTATTTATTACAATTTCACCTCTGCATTCACACATGTATCAATAGAAAGTTCGTGTAATTGTGTTTGTATGCTTTTCTATTTGCTCGTACACAATTGGTATAATACTTGAATCACACGGGCGCAAGGAGTCAACAGCATTGAATTACATTTAAATTCCCTCGACATTATCTAATGAGTTGAGCTTTGTGCCACAGACGTAATGTCGTATATGGGGCGTTCCATACCAAAACGGACAGGGTTCACACTTCGTGTATTTGATTTGTTTCAAATTTTTAGGGTTGTTGGATATACATAAATAATAAGTAAATATGGAATTTGAGCTTGAATAATAGATTTTTAAAAATTTTACAGCACAAAAACAAAAACAAATCGATTTAATAGTTTTCCAAATATCTCGAAAACGGGGCGAGGAAAAAATTTGAAAAAAAAAATCACACAAACACTGATAAAAATTCTCTCTAGGAAAAGAAATATTTTTAAAATTTTTTTTCTTGAAAAATTTTTTACATACAAATTTTTTGATACAAAAAATTTTTTTTTAATATTCTATTTTAACAAAAATTATCGGACTCAATAAAATTCTAAAACAAAATTTAAAAAATTTGTAAATTTGTAATGTATTCCTTTTACTCAACTTCGGTGTAAAAAAAAATTCATAACCCAAATTATTGTAGAGTGCATCCCCTTATACTATACTTAAATATTGCACAATACTCAGAGCTAATATTGTGAATTTTTTTAATTATTTTTTGGCATATTTTCAAAAACTTATTTTTTTATCAAAAAATCTGTATGGGAAATATTTTTCAAGAAAAAAATTTTTTTAAATATTTTTTTCATAGAGAATTTTCATGTGTGTATGTATGTTTTTTTGCAAATTATTTCCTCGCCCCGTTCTCGAGATATTTTAAAAACAATCAAATCGATTTGTTTTTGTTTTTGTGCTGTAAAGTTTTTAAAAATGTATTAATCAAGCTCAAATTTCTTTTTTGTTTATTATTTATGTTTGTGTATCAACCCTAAAAATTTTAAACAAATCGAATACATGAAGTGGAACGCCCCATATACATATATGTACATATATGCAAGAAGAAGCAAAAAGGTATTATCCACACACTGTTACATACAAGGTAATGCTATAAATTATATAAGTTTGTATGAATGTGTGTATTTAGATTTGAATACAACATTTACAAGAAATACTTTCGTAGCGCATATTTGGAAGTACTATGCAGGAGGTAGATCTATATAGTGTGAGTGGGTTAAATTTAGCATTTTACTAGCGCACGTGTGCGTGCGTATTTGGATCTTTTTGTGCTTGTATTTTAATTTATAAATCGAAATGTACGTTTGTACGCGCCTGCAGTTGCTCTACTGGAAATTGATATGACGAATTTCTTGCATAGTTCCAGGATTAAAGCTTATGCAGAGGATTACTCCTAAATGCTGTCATTTCATTTGCACAGTAAAACGAATTTTGACAAATGAATGCAAACTTAAGGGCAGGAAATATAGCAAGTCCACTGCAAAAAAAAAATATAAAAATTTAGGAAAATCAATCCCCAACGTAATCGTAATATTCTAAACCAGAATTAAATCCTACCCTTGGTTTCCAACGCATACGAATACATTGAATGCATTAATTTTTGTCTGAAAAATTAAACGCTCTTTGCCCACAGAAGCTCGTAATTTCTGTCCTTAGCACACAATTTATTTTCTCCATATATTTGCAATCTCACAAAACCAAATTTCGCATTCGTCACTGTAAATTAAATATTAAATTTTATATTAACAAATAACATTAAATATTCAACTTTAATTTGCTCTGACCTTTTTATCAGGTGCATGTGTAAGAAAGTGCTAAGGTAATCTAAGTGTAATTTCATCGTCTTATGGAGCCTGGCAGTATGTGAGTCTGTTTATGTGCTTAAATCAAATAAATTTATTTAGCCACCTGAGATTTTGCTCACATTTCATTGAATGAGCGAAAAATTGCTTACGTTTGCAGCAGTAAAGTTAACTGGTGCCTCAGCTTATTACAAATTGAATTTCAATTGTATTTTGTAGGATTATATTTATGGTCGAGTGTCATAATGAGGATATACACGAGTATTTACATAACTGGATGGACAAAAACATTTGTTGATGCTAGAACCAGATGTAAGGAATATGTATGTACACATGGGTCAATCTATGCCAAAGCGACCAATGGTTGGAACATTTATTTATGGTATAACGAATTTCTGCCAAAGGAAACAAAATAACTATTTTTTTTTTTAAGTTATGCAATTATTTTAATTTAGAGTTTGCAATAATTTTTTCTTTTAAGGTTCTAAAATTCATATCTTTACAAAAATCACCTTCCTGACAATTTCAGGCTTTTTCTAAAATCATTGAAGTATAAATTTTGCGAAAACTTTGTATAATTTTTTTTTAATGCCAAAATTCTGTAACTTCTTAAATTTAGTTTTTTTTTTTCAAACATACATATTAAATTTGAGATGTTAAAAAAAAAAAAAAAACTTGAAAAAAAATATTTTTGTTTTGAATTTTGAAATTAAATTTTTTTAAATAAAAAATCGTAAATGCAAAAACTTTGAAAAAGGTTTGGCTTAAGTTTTTTTTACACAATACCTCACACTAACCTTAAAAGCATCGGAATTTTCAAGAAGGTATTTTAAAGTTTTGAAACTCTAAAATTTGAAAAATTGGTTTTTTTTATATATATATATATATATATATATTTTTCGACACAGTCCCAAATATCAGAACCATTATTGCAACTGCAATAGTTTTTGAAATGTTAAAAAAAGTACTTGCAAAATCCAACAAACTGTGAAATTTTGAGCTTTCGACTTTTTTTTTGTTTATCTTTCTTTTGGCAAAAATTCACTATAAATATGATAAATGAAAAGTTTTGACCAAAGTAAATGCAAAAAAAAAAATGGTCGATTCCCACCTTTGGCCGATTTGACATGGATTGACTCATTAGATTAGATTTAAAGGGATGGACCAGGTCTCCTCTTTACTCCAACCGAAACGTTCTATTGTAGCAAACCTCAATTCGACTACAGATTTTCTTTGATCCACTTATTGCTAAGAAACCTCGCGAGGCCCCTTGCCTGAATGTCGTTTAGGTCGTCTGCTTCTGGTACGGTGAGGCTACGAAGCGAAGTCTGGTCCTAGTGGAACATAAAGTGATCTGCTCTTTGCTGTTCTTCGTTGTACAACCTACACTGATCGGAGCTAAGAGCTCCTATGTTAGACAAGAAAACCTGAAACAATTCTTACTTCATGCCTGCTGAGGTGAAGGAGTTTATCATTTCTCCTTCTTGATATATCTATCCGGAATAAAGGACTTGGCTTGTCAGTTACCTTAGCTATTTGTCCATTAATTTTGCGCTTCGTTCTTCATCCAAATATAATTGTTTGTTGGTTGCCGCACTTTCTACATATTAGCCTCTTTCTTGATAACAATCTGCAGGGGAGGCAGGTCAAGAAGCACCTTCAGAGCCGTGATCCCATCGCGCCATTGATCTTACGTAGGCTAGTCGTTGTGTTTAACTGAACTTGTTCTGCGTGGACCTGATTTCCGCCTTCTTCCAGAAGACGGGTGCAGGAAAAGTTGGTGGTGGCTACATTCGCTTTGCCTGTTTAGGTCTGAAGCTCCAGTTGCGCCCCATTAGATTTCGGCAGGTCCTTGGATTGACCCATGTAGGTACATATGAGTATGTGTGTGTAAAGGGGAAAGCAAGTAAAGCAAATTAGTCTTCTCCATATACACAAATACAAAACAAACACATAAAAAGAAGTATGTATGTACATATGTAACCCCAGTCTGCATACGTCTTTTGTATTTGTGATAAGTGCTTGTAAGCAATTTGTTGCAAATTTGCTAAATCAAGTATGTAGATTTTTGCTATGCTTGTGCGTATGTGCGTGCGTGTGTGTGTGAGTTTTGTTAAGAAGAAAATCACTTCACTGCGCATTTGTAAACTAATTCGAGGAGAGTAAACACACGAGTGCATGATTACCATTCCACTATAAGCAGTCAGCTCACTGCTCAACTTGCTGTTAGAACAATAGTTTGCATACTTCGCAAATAAGTGCCTGTGCCTGTGTGTGTGTGTGTAATGTTTATATGAACCCTGCAGGAAAAGATACTGTATACATTTTTGTGAACTAGAATGCTACCAGTTTAGGTTTCAGCGCAACTAGTTGATGTTCTATACTTTTACAAGATTAGAGTGTGGTATTTTTTAAAATGATGGTGTCCTTTGAGATGTTAATTGTAGGATCAAACCAGTTGATGGGATAGTCTGCCCATTCTCTCTCAGGTTGATTCCGCATTTGTGGAGTTACGGGCTTGACCATCCCGAGTTCCCTAGTCAAAGATTGCCAGTCCTCGAGCGGAGTGGAGGCTCAATTGGTAGAAGTTTCGGCATTGAAGTCTGACCAGAGACTTAATTCTGGTACAACGGGGAACAGTAGCCCTCGGAGTGTGCTCGCGGGCGAGACTAGCGAGACGAGCAAGGCAAGCAAGATGAGCACCGGCAAGACAATCAAGATGGGTGGAAATGAGTAGAAGTTGTTTCAGGTAAGAGAAACAACACATAAAGAAACGAATATGAGTGTGCAAGTTGAGCAAGTCCGGGCGATTTGAGCAGGTCGATCAATTAAAGCGAGGTGAACATTACTCTGGTCTGTTCTAGGGTACGGCCCCTCGGGGAGTATTCGTGGTGGCGGTGGTTTAACACTCAAATGCCTGTAGAACCGACCTTGGTTGGTTAATTGCATTTTAGTTTTGGCTTTGACAATTCGAAGGCAGATGTCGCTGCTCGCATTTGTTGTTCGCAATTGCAAAGCCATCGCTTTAGATCATACTAGTTAATGAGCTGGTATTTTTACTACTGACTAGTTTCGCTTTTCACTGCAGGGGACATGTATTTGTGCGCATACATATGTATATGTTCGTATGTATTGGGTTGTGCATATGTGAACTGGTTACATATTTTAAACTATTACACGATTGTATGCGTAGGTTTATGTACGCTGCAGCTAAATTTAAATGCATAGCGTCATGTTGTTTGACATGACTTCAGCAAAATTCAACAGCTCAAATATACTAGGCAGTATGTCGGTTGTAAATTAGAACAAGCGTACTAAAGATACTACTATAGCTTGTATTTACATAAATGTGATTATAGAACATACATTTGTGGACGTAGTATTTTGTAATGACAGCTAGCTACAAAATATTTTAGTTGTAATATAATCTTTACAAAATTTTGCTTACTGGCAGTAAGTGTCTGGTTGATATCATCACGCATGGGCGTATTTCTACAAAATAATAGAAATCAATGCCCCAAGCGGATTGTAATGCAAATTACATATGTATGTACATATGTATATGTACGTATAAAGTTTTGTTGTCCAATTTGACAGCTTATTTGTAAGTAGTATGTAACGCAGTTAAGAAAATTTAGATTCTAGTTTCTTGTCCATTTACAAACGAGATTTGTTTAGGTATATATATACCTCTATTGTTTGTCCTTTCTTTATGACATTTGAGAGACCGGAAAATCCTCTTCTTTGGAATTAAAATGTGCCTAAAATGTACTCTAAAATCCGATAACAAACCAAAATTCTATAACTCGACTAATTTCGATAAGTATCGATAACTGCGCATTTAGAATGCTCGATATGTTTCGATGACTCAAAAATGTATGTATATTCCTCGATATAAATCGATAACTATTAATTTTGTATGCCTCCTTAAGTTTCGATAATTCAGTTAATTTCGATACAGTTTGAAATTTTTTTATACAACCTTGAAATTTCGATAACCAAAACGTTAATTTCGATAAATCATAAAATTTCAGTTAATAAATATTTATCGTTAAATCTATAAGTTGAAATAACTCGTTGTCTTACCATAACTCGTTAAATTTCGTTAGCTCTATACATAATGATAATTTAACTAACATCGATAACTTCATAAATTTCATTAACTCATCGACTAAGTAAACATTGATCAATTTGAATAAATTCTACACGTTGCGATAACTCAAAAAAAATATATAAAACTTGATAAATTTCGGTAACTATAAACATCGATGGATCGATAAATTTCGGTAGCTTGATAAATTTCGATCAAAAAAGTTTTTCTGACTGAATATATTTCTATTCTTATCGAAAAGTTTCAATAAATTTCACCTTTCACCTCACCTTTCTGTTACCCCTTCTTTTGTATCACTTATTGTTTTCATTCTCATCTTTATCTCCAATTTTGCCTTCACTTTTTTATATTCAACAATTTTACTGAGTTTGTGTTGGACCACTGACTTTGTAATCCGAAGGCGTTGATTCATATCCCAGAGACCACGATGAAGAAGTCTAATGAGGTGATGTGCTGATCTCCGAAATAGCAAGCTCAATAAAAGCTATAAAAACTCCCCCATTTACAAAAAGTACCTTTCCAATAGCTCTCTTGGTTTGGAAATCTGTAGAATCGCCAAACGAACGGTGACAAAATTTTTGGCGTATTAAAATACATAGATAAATAAATATTTTAAAAATGACTGTTTTCCTAAGGGCCAACTGTACCTAGCTATGAGTAGAGTAAAGTTCTTTAATAGAACGGCCTCAAGCTCAATAAAATTGTTGAATATATTTCTTCAATAACTTAAAAATTAAACTGTATTTTCTGATCTCTAGCAATACAAGATTCAAAGTTGTCTTTAGCGTCGTTTTTTAAACACCTTTTGAGCTAATTATTTAATTATATTCATAAAAGCAACATTTTATTTTTGACTTTAGTTTAAATACTTAATAAATATATCTTTACTGCATTCACCCGAATTCTGGGGGTTATTTCCAGTATATACCTACAATTCTTTGAGCTATATGTAGAACAAACATATATACAGACTTCTAACTGATAGCATACAGTTTGAGTATGAAAACTTATAAATTTATGTACTTATCTACATACAAAATACCTAAAGCTAGACGCTTTATTAGTAAGTACATTTTGCTCCTCTCGCTTTTGCATTTCATAATAAATTCATGCCATAAACAACGAAGGCATATACATACCTATGCACATGCATCTTTGTACATGCACTCATACATATTTACTTATATACATATAATGTATGTTTACATATGTTTGCTGTGATGTCAATAGAGTTGAGAAGGCTTACCCTTTAATGACTAATGTGAATCAAAAATTAATGACAACTCATTTCTTAGTAAAGTAAATAGTCTTTGGTGGACAAAGCGTTTGCCTTCCGTTTAACTGCCGAAAAGGTCAAAAAGTTTCCTTACTCATTGGCATCAGTGAGCTTTTGAACTTAAGGATACTCGCAAGGACTTCCGGCTACTACTTGCATGTGATAAATTAATGCTATTTGTTAAACATAGAAAGACTTTCTCTCAAATGGCTTATTTGGTTGGACAAATAAACAAAAGAAAAGGGATTTTCATATACATACTTATAGATGTAACTCCTTGTGAATGTGGTGTACATGAATCTTACGAATTAAAGTTTAACATTAATTACGTATTTCCCTTCGAGTGCGACATGCAACACTATTATGTACATTAATTACATATGTATATATAAAAATATTTCTTAGAGTAAACAATTTGTTGTATAACAATATAGGTTTGCATTAGAGGGCTGCATGGATTCATTCAAAACCGCTTATAAATTATTCCTATACAAAACGAATGAATGATTTTGGCTTAAACTGTTTTTGAACTTCAAATAAAGTGAAAATAAATTGAATTGAATTGTATGAATATCCAAAAATAAATTTTCTATGCACATATGTACAAACATACATACAGTCAGTCAATAAAGTTTAGGTACAGCGATTTTTGTACAATACGGGCAGATATTTTTTAAATATTTCATTTTTCGATAAGTTTTTATAAAAATATGGTTAATTCTACAAAATAGAAAAAAATCAGAGTTCTAAAATTCTGCAAAATTTCATTCAAATATTGCACTTTTTATTTACGCTCTCTGCAAAAAAGTTGAGTATGCAGTTTTTTAGCCCATTCAATTTTAGTATAACAAAGTGCAAGTTTGTGGTAGCTAGGACTTACCATTGATTTTTGAAAATTTATTTGTTGAAGGTGTCGCTAATTTTCTCCGTATAAAATAATGTTTGATAATTTTTTTTATATGAAAAAAATGTGCGACATCTGTGGTAAGTCCTAACTTCCACAATGCAGAGGTAACGATCCTTGGCTATTTCGCGGCCATCGCCATTGAGCTTTCGTCAAAGAAAATATACAGATAATAAGTGACTTTTAGCTCCTTCCTAATCAACTTAAAGTTAGTTTATAGTTAGATACATTTCCTGCAGGGTATACATATGAATATGTATGTATGTGTTCACGGTAGGTAGGTGTAATAATTAGTGCCTTTGATCTTTGCCTTTGATCTTATTCATCAAGCAGATCATAGAAAATCAAACAATTTTATACTCGTTCACAATAGCCTATAGAAATTCCTATTAAGTATTATTTAGCTTAGAAAGCTTTGTACGAAAGTCAATCACGTATTTTATACTTTGTTTGAAAGAACGAGCAGAATTATGCGTCACAGTCTGTGAATATTAAAATTTCAAGTTTTGAAGTTCTGCTGAGTTTTTTTTTTTTTTGAAATTCAAGTCTATAAAAAATGCGTTTCACTCCACTTATGTATAATAATAATAGATTGGCGCTTACACAGTATGTTAGTGCTTGGCCGAGCTTCTCCTCCAATTTGTGGCGTGCGCTTTGATGTTGTCACGCAAATGTGAGGGACGTCTGAAAAGTTGTTTTTCATTGCACAATACATTCGGAGGTTTGTCATTGCCGGCCGAGGTAGATTTGGTTGAACCGGTCTTCAATCCAGGTCCTGAGGAATGGTAGCACCACTGCTAACCACTACAGCACAGCGGCCTCCAACTTACCAAGATAAGTTACATAAAGCAAAAAGATTAATATTTATACTAAAATCGGGAACGTTATGACAGCTGCTACACAATCGAGTAAATCATTTGAAGAGGTCTTTAAAGACATGCTTAATCAGTCCATGGAGTTGATATAATAGAGGTTTACCTTATCACGTACCCCCTTATCGTCTGCTTCGAAGACGCTTTTGATAGCACGCAGGAAAGCTGCATATACTTACCTACATATGGTACCTTATCAAAAATTTAGAGTCCCGGAAAATCAGTACGGCTATGTAGACTGATATTAAGTACAACCAAATAGGGAAGAACCTCGTTGCGACGAGGCAAACAAGTTTGGTTTAGCGGTGAACAAAAGCGAGACAAAGTATGTCCTTGCAAGAAAGATATTCTTCGCGTATCGGGTTACATATCATGTTTGGCGGTTTTAATTCTAAATTAAAGGAGTTTGTCTGCGTAGGATCCAGCACAATAACCAATAGTGTCAGCGTGAAGATCAAGCGAACATTAGGTGTATTCACGATCCGGTGCATACTGTCTAGTACAGTGCATGGAAGCAAAACAAAAATGTTCATCCCAGTTTTTGCACACACATTATTTAGCTGCAAAATGCGTTGGCTTATATAAACGTTACCTTGTATGAAGTGCCGCAAATAGCTAGTGAGTACTTACCTTCATTGTTCTAGTATTAGCTTTGACTGCGATAACCATGCGCTCGGGTGTTCATATGACCAATAGCAAAAGCTGCAGGCATCCTTCTCAAATAATCCCGCTATATAGCCATTACCTTTAACTCAAAGTCTGTTATTACTTTCGCTGAAATTAATCTACTAATTTTTTTTAGCGGACAAAATTGCGGGCGAAGGCGCTTTAAATAATTGCATTGAGTTTATTTCCAATACCAAATTTTCAACGCAAATTCAATTGTTCACTTATCAGCACACGTCAACATTTTTGTTACGGAAAAGTTAAGATTTTCTTGCCAAGTAGTGTTGAAGAAAGAAATTTGAATACAATTACTGAATGACAACCTTCCGAATGGTTCATATTCATACAAATTTTATTAACATCACACTTTAAATGTATATGTTCGTAAGTATATATGCACGAGCAAAAAAAAAATATGGATATTTATATGTATACGTATATCGTGTTTGTGTATATACATACATAAGTCCCACTTGTAGTAAAGAGTCATTATTACATATTATGCTATTGTGGTAATTATGAATGTTTACAGCGCCAAACTTCCCTCGCAGCTGGCTGTTGTCAACGGCAATAATGACATTACAACACTTTAAAGTGCAAAATACGTTTAAAATTACCATGCACTATAAATTTACTACAATCACATGCATGCACCAAAAGCTTTTAAAATTTAAATGCAGATATAAATACATGGAAATTTGTTAATATATGTTTAATTGTATTTATATACATTTGTTGAGCAGCTGCTTAATTCCGATCATAAAGCTTCTTATGGCTGATTTAACCCTTCCGCAATCATTGGGTCAAAATTACTCAATTTTCGTGAAAGAATTCTTTAATTATAAAGTTAGGTAATTTTAAAAAAGCTGGGTTCTTTATTCTTTAAAAGCATAATCAGCAATGGTTTTGCAAAAAATTTAAGATTTTTTCAAAGATTTTTATTGACGGCCTCAAGTTTATAATGAAAAACTATTTTGGAAAAGCAACAACAAAATCGGCCTCAAGCTAAATAAAAATTGTTGAATATAATTGTTATAAGGCCATAAATAACAAAAACCAATAAAGATATTTTATTTATTTATTTTTATAGAAGGCGACATAGTTTTTCGATACACCCACAGTGTTTCCGGGTCATTTTGACCCAAATTATTATTTAGTATTTAACAGCAACTATGAACCGGTTAACTTACATCCCTTGCTGATAAAATGTCTGCATGTGATAAATAAAATATTAACTGAATGCATATTTAAATATTGTTTTTTTTTTCTTAAAATTTACTCATTTCTATTATTGGGTTAAAGTGAACCAAAACATTATAGGAACGGGTAAATTCTAAACACTGCAGAAGGGTTAATTTCATTTGCGCACTTGTCCTTTCTACCTCTGTTGCGGCTTCGCTCTCGGTGGAGAAATGCGATTGACAACATCGATTAAAATAATTAAATATATGTATACATATACATATGAACTTACTAGCTTTTGCCAGCAGCTCTGCCCGCGTTAAGTTCGGTTTCATTCGATGTTTTTAAATATAACGAAAAAAATTAAATAAATTGTATCACGGGAAATGATAAATTTTATATACAAAAGAGGCTTACAGGACAAGTCTGGAAACTACCTTGAAAGCTCTTTACTGTCTTCTGAAAGATTGACTGAAAGATCTGCTAACAAGGAGGTCTTAGCGTTATGCTACACGCCTTTTAGCAATAAGATTTTTTTTTAATTAAATTAAAAAATTACATATATTTTTGTATTTAAAACAACAAAAACTAATAAATAAAAGGAAATCAAATTAAAAAAAAGAAAGAAAATGAAAATGAAGCACAAATAAATAAAACTATTTTTAAAAACTAAATGAAGTAAAAAAAAAAAAATATATATTTTTTAAACAAAATCTAAAAAATTTAACTAAAAAAAAAACCAAAATTAACCTAAAAAAGAAAAACATACTAAATTAGAAAAGAAAAAAATTCTGAAAATGTAATTAAATTAAAAAATAGTTTCCTCTTTTAAACAATAGAAGCATAGAATCTTAAAATTTAAATAAAATTAAACTAAAGGAAGAAGAAAAAATAAATAAGCTCCTAACAATTGTATGGAGTTTAAAAATATATTCTTCTTGCTAAAAAATAGCATCTAAAAATTAAAATAAAATAATATATGTTAGAAAAAAAAACAATTTTTTTCTAAAAAAATTAAATTAAATTAAAAAATTTAAATGAAAAAAAAGAAAATCCAATGCCCAAGGGAATGAAGTCGGATCTATCGAATGGCACACCTGTATTTTGCTCACTCGGACACTACGACGCGAGCTAAGTCATATAAAAGTGCTTTCTCTCAAAATAGATTTTCACCACGAGTGGTGAAAGAAAGCTTTTTTCAAAGACTTTTGCACTAGAATAACAAATGTCTTTCGAACTATCTTGCCATCTGTGTTTCATTTGTGTCACGAAAGACTTTTTACTATCCTAGGCAGAAATGCCAAGTTATTTTCTCGAGTTTCCAGAACATGGTAAATGTGTCAACCAATTTGGCCATTTTAATGTAGAAGGAAACAATTTACATTAATCATAGTATTAATATAGAATGTGCCAGGGAGCAATCATATTCTTCTTCAGTACACATTTCGCAATTAGACAATGGGTTCATTAATTTTATTTAATTAGATTTGGATTCACAACAGGTGGCAACCCTATTCAAAAATTTTTAAACAACGCTTTCTTATGTTTTTTTTCGTTTTTCATTCATATTGTAATACTTTATTTAATTTATGAAAAAATGGAATCTGACTTTTAAGCAGGTGGCAACCCTCTTCAAAATATTTTCGAAATAAATCCTATTTGTTAGCCACCCATATTGGAATACACCATTGAACAAATTAATTGAATTGAATTATACTTTTAAAATAGGTGGCAATTCTGTTAAAAATGTTTCCATAATCAAGCTCTATTTAAACCGGTTCGTTTGGCGCTCATGTTGCAAAATTTCGACGAGCTTATTGTTTAAAGAATAACTTAACTTTTTAAGTTGGTGGCATCTCTTTTCAAATAATACACTTAATGCTAGATCATACATAAGCTATCTGTGTGCCAAGTTTTATACAAACAAAAACCAAAAAACACACCCACACTTTCACTCATAAACTTACCCACTTATAATATTAGTAGGATTCTATGTAAGTTGTCAATTAAATTCCTCGTGTCAAACCTCGTCAAAAATATTTTCCAAATAGACACAGCTTTTAGAAAACTTCTCCCATTTGATACCAAACTAAAATATTTTGTTTAATTTGTTGATTAAATTTATTTTAAAGCTAAATAGGTGGCAACTCCTTTTAAAGTTTTTTTTGAAATAAAACTTTCTTAAACGTCTCTCGCTTTCACTTGTTAAATACTTTTGTTTAACTTGGCAATTAATTTTTTTTAACCTCTTCAACTGGTGTCGCGCGATGACGACCGCCTTAAAAAATCTTTTCGAAATAAATCATTATTGACCCTTTTCGTTTCACGCCCGCAATGTTGTGAGCCTTTTTTTATCTTAATTATTATCCGATTTAAAATTTTTTAACAGGTGGCAACCCACTTAAAAATATTTTCAAAATATATCGTTTCGGAAACCGTTTCCTTTGGCATCTGTGCTGTAGTTACATTTTATTTACCTTATTAATTAATCGATTTCAACTATAGAAAACTATGGCAACTCTCTCCAAAATACATCTTATTTTCTAATCCGTTCCACTAAAAGCGATAACTGATTTTTTGCTGGGTTGTCAACAAATTTTCTTGGTATCATTGCGCATAAAGACTATTTAAGTTTACATGTGTTTATTTTGTTTAAATATATTAAAGAAATGCCAGCAGTCATAATTCATACATACATACATACATTGTTGCCTTTAGCGATGGTTATTAAAGCTATAGCAATTGAATAAATATTTATTTCTTCAAACTGGAAATACATTAATGTTATCTGTTCATTTGCTTTAATAAATTTAATTAAGTAGACGATATGCTTGTACAAAATGGCCAACACATAAACACGTATGTATGTGTTTAGCTAAACAAATATGAGGCGAGTTTGAAGCAAAATATATGTGTATAGTGAAATAAGAAATTTTTGTAAATTAACTTGTGAGTCTGATGCACATACATATAAAAATACAAAATAATTTATCTTGACATTTACCGTTAAGGGAACAATAAATATTAACACCTAAAATTTAATTTCAATTTAATTTATATTTATGTACACATTAAAAGCTACAAAATCAATTTTGCAATAATCCAAATATAAATTATAGCCAGTCATCGAGATTATGACACTTAACTTTGATTGATATTTGCCAAAAAGCAACATAATACGTATCTGTGAATATTGGCTTTTATAAATTTATGTATGCAAATACTTGTACATATTAGGCATCTGTATATATATGCGTTGTTCCATACCATAACGAACGAAAAAATCACACATACACACATCAAAATTCTCTATGAAAATAAATATTAAAAAATTTTTTTTGCTTGAAAAATTTTTGACATACATTTTTTGATAAAAAAATTAGTTTTTAAAAATATGCCAACTCAAAAAAAATTAAAAAAACTCCCAATGGTAGCTTTGAGTATTTCGCAATAATTAAGTGTAGTATTATGGGGTGCACTCTACAATAATTTGAGTTATGGATTTTTTTTTACACCGTAGTTGAGACAAATGAGTACATTACAAATTTACAAATTTTTTTAATTTTTTTTAGAACTTTTTTGAGTATGCAGTTTTGTAGCACATAGAGTACAAGTTTTAAGCTACTGCAAAATTGCGTTGATTTTTAATATTTTTTATGCTAACGGCTTTTTGCACTTTTCTTATTCTTATGGAAGAAAATACGCAAACCCTTTTTCAAAGAAAATTAAAAAAATATTAACGCCAGTTTCGCAATCGCTCAACTCTTGTACGTTATTAAACTAAAATTTAATGGACTGCAAAACTGCATACTCGAAAAAAAATCAAAAAAAAAATTTTTTAAAAATTTTTAATTTTTTTAATATTTATTTTCATAGAGAATTTTGATGTGTGTATATGTGTGATTTTTTCAAATTTTTTTCCTCGTAATCAACAACTTTTGAAAAATCTGTAAAATTTTCCCTAATTTGAAAATATCCGTTTACATTTAAAACGCATTTGGTTTATGTCTATAACTAGTTTTCATCAGGAGATATTTGATTTTGATCATTTTGTTCCTAAATACTTAGCTCATAGCGCGACGTGGAATAGTAGCGTTACCTTAACGCTTAATAAGACCATATGCGTCAGTTATTTCAGTTATATCTTTTGCTTGTATGTATCTTTTGGATTACTCAATGAAGTTATTAACAAACCATTGCTTTATTTTTCGATCAGAATTAATACTAAATCAAAAGACAATGTTGTGTGTATTTATTTCATGCTCAAATATTATCAATTTCGTTTAATTTCTGGTTTAAATAAATAGGCTTCCGAAATGACATTATGAATTTAATTAAAAGTTGCTTGCATTTTATGGATGTTGTTAGTGGTTAAACAAAACCAAAACTTTTGAACAAAACAAATAAAACTACTAGCAATAAGTAGTTGCACATATATTTGCATTTCTTTAAATCGTCATTGAACGTAATTCCTTTATTTCCTACCATGAGTGAGATTTGATAAATATTTGCACTGAGAAAAGCATCTTATCAAGGATGGCAAAGAGAAAAAAACAAAATGTGAGTTGGTCGGAAATAAAGTGCGTTCTTTTGGACATAGAGTGCGGCCACGTGAAGTGTACGACGAAAATTTCATCAAGTAGCAGTTTTTTTGCAAAGTCAAAATAGTAATATTTTCACTAAGAACAGTTTTGGGGAAACGATCTACAGTATCGGTCATATCTATAGCACGCCATTTCAAAGTGATATTGTGTGCAACTTATGTTTGTTTATTTATTTATGAGAATTTTCAATTAAAATACAGTTCTTTCTCTAACAAACCCCATATAAACCCAAGTTTAACAATGTGTAGAAAACTTCAAAAAAGTGCAACAAATTTTCACCTAAACTTTAAACTTTTTTCTCAGAAGGGTTTGAATTTTTCTGAATACGGCGTACATGCTAACTAAAAAAAAAAAATAAATCGATACTCACAATTGCATACGTGGGTATGAATATACAGATTTAGATATTTAGCAATGATGAAATAGCAGACACCATTTAACCTAATGCATCGATAAAAGCCAGTGCTAAAAGTTTTATTCGAAAAAAAGTTATCGCAAATGATTCATTCAGTGGCTAAACCTAAAAAGCTATTAAGGCTAACTCTTAGCTTACAATTGGCCGGGCAAATTACACCAGAAAACGGACAAACATAATACTACAATATGTACATATGTACGCATATACACATGTATAGATACATCAGTTTTCAGAACGAATATAAAGAAAAAAACTTTCGCTGCGAAATAAAGAAATGAAAGGAAACAAATCTGCAGCGTTGAGTGAACAAATACCGAACTCGAGAGAATTTTCTGATTTTTTTACAAATAACAAAGTGCACAAGTGCCTGTGTAAAAACACACGCGAGTCAAATCAATATAAATAGATACAATAGGCTATGGTGGTACATTGAAAACTTTTTACCGTTTGTATGTAAATTGATTACAGTACAGGAGAACAAAATATACTACATCCACGCGTATTAAAAAATAAGGCCAAGCGCGCACAGCTTTTGCTGGTGTGCCTTTTATGCGTGCTAGCGTGTGTGTGTGGGTGTGTGTGAGTGTCTATGCCTCATTTACATTGATCCTTTCAGCTGACTTTACTATTTTTCCCTCTCAGCGGCTTTCACTTAATAGCCCACATCTCAATTACCCTCACTGTTGCCACCGCCACCACCGTTCCCTGGAGCGTGAACATCTCTCCTTTCGTTCGTTCATACAACTTTCAGCTTTCAGCTTTCAATTACCAATTGCCATGGTTAAATATAAAACATTAAATAGCCTCAATTGATTGGAAGGCAAAAGCTGTGGCTGCTTCTTTTCATGGCGATAAATGCGATTTCTTTTACAATTTTCGTTCGAATTTTTTTTTTCAATTTTATTTTATTTTTTTTTTTGTTGTGTATTCCTTTTTAAATTTCTCGTCTATTTTATGGTCCTTCTTGTGACAAAAGCACAATGCACACATTTGCTTGCAAATTGTAAATATGTACATACATGAATGAATGCTGAGTGATTTCTATTAGTTCAAATAAATTCAATGCAAAATATTTAAGCAAATGCGATTATACGAATGTGAAGGAAAATTGAATTAAGCTTTCAGATATTTGAGGAGACCAGCAATTAGGCGAACAGCTTGAGGCTGAGTGAGATGGAAGAGAAAAAAAATGCATTTGAAAGTACATACACGAGTATAAAGTACCAAAAAAGCTTTTGAAATAAAAAAGGTCAGTCAAGCGCCTCCGCCTTGACCTAAGGGTGATATCATTCAGAGCATATTTGAGTTAAAAACATAATTAGTTATTTTCTTATACCCGCGACAGAAGATAACACATCAATATTTTTATCAGTTTTGACTACTTTTCTTTTGCTTGTTTTAAGGTTCATCAATTTTTTATTGAAGTTCATCTCCTTATCTAACAAATACCATATAACTCCAAATTTCAGATTTTGTACAAAAATTATAAAAATTTTACAAATTTGTCATCCCAATTCCAAGCACATTAAATTTTAAATTTCTGAAATATTATGGAATTGGTATGCAGATTTATAGCTTATTAAATTCTAGTATAATAAAATGCAAGTTTTAAGTTGCTAAAAAATCGCATTGATTTTAGATTTTTTTTTTTCTGACGGTGTTATGCACCCTTTTCCATATAAAAAATTATTTTGTTTGGAAGAATAAGCGTGATAGCGTCAGCAAAAAAATTATTAAAAATCAACGCGATTTTTTAGCAACTGCAAACTTGCACACGGATAGCTTATGACCTAGATTGGAAAATAGGCTACTTTTTCTAGAGTTGTCACTTGTTTGAAAATGAAATTTTGCATACAGATGGTTTATATAGGCTACTTCCTTAACCGGTTTCCGATACGAACTAAATATGGTACACTCACTACGGATTTCACAAGGGTTGTCTTAGACTAAAAGTAATTCCGATAACTCAAGGCCCCTCCCATACAAATTGTAATTTTCATAATATCTCATATTCATATCTCTGGAGTTGTTTGCGGGAGAGAACTGGAACTTGGTATGGATATATGTATGTATGTGAAATCAAATTCATATTCACAGAGAAAAATGGACGTTTTTGAAAATCTGATTATCCCCAGAAAATTTTGCTTATCGATTTTTTGATGGGGATTTAAAGTGAATTTACAAAATTTTTCTAGCACGTCCAGGTTTGAGAAGAAAACTGTTGAATTGTTAAAAAATGGCGAAAATGGCAATTTTCAAAAAAAAAAGTTGTAAATAGAATTTAGACGTAGTTTTTCCGAAATAAGAAACCACGTATTAACGAAAACCCAATTGAATTGAATTAAAATGAGTGAAAAATTTAAAAAAAAAACTCAGTTCTTCAATAGCACGCACTAGTTTTCCCACTAATATGAAAATCTGAATCTATGAATTTAGCACTTAACAAGTAAACAAGTCTAAGTTTAGGCGGAGACGACGATTAAATAACCGGCGCAAGTATTAAATATAGTTTTTTTCACCTTTCTGAAAACTACCGCTACAGGGGTGATTTTAGCTCATTTCAAACATCCAAATATTCAGTTAGACAATGAGAGAATGAGATAAACTTTTATAGTTACCTATATGTGGGCGGGTTTACGCCTACTTTCCAAAACTCCCTAATAATGTTACTTCTTTTCAAGGTATTGTTGTTATTATCAAATTTGAATGAATTAGCTTCCTTAAATTTTGAAATATCGAAGTTTCAAGCATTTCTGAAATTCACCGGTTTACTTCAATGTAACAAGCATAATATTCGTACCTAGTTTGGTACAAGTTGATGGAACGGTTACCGAGATTCATTTAATTTCCTGTAAAACAACAGACAACAGCTGGAAGCATATCGCCCGGCATGGGCAATAATCTGCAACGAGGAAAACTTCGTTTGAATCTGGTGGTAAACACAAATTCAATTACTTATTGTCAATTTAATAAAGCAGCATATCGAGTAGATAACAAGATTATGCTGAGCTGAATATTTATTAGAAAAGTTGTTGCCAGCGGTGCTGCGCATTGCAGCAATGAAATGAGCCAAAGGTAAGCAATGGGCAAGAACAACAACAAAAGCACATACATACATATGTAAACAATGAGGTGGAAGCAAGCAGCAAGTTTATAAACAACGGCAGAAATGAAATACGTGCAATAAAATTTGCAGCAAATCAATGCTTGGTCAAAGGAGTGGAGTTATTAGAGTGTTTTGCGTTGTGTACAGATAGTGCTGATTTTCCTTTTCAGAGAACTGTAATTTTTTTCTGCGCTGGGATAGATTTGCAGTGCGCGAATGCTTGAAAATCAATTTCAATTTACTGAATATGTATATTCAAAATTAGCTTTGTTTTATATTCTGGCTCGTCTTTGATGATTTCATGTCTATATGCTATGATGATTAGTCATGTCTATATGCTATAGACTCTATGAATTCTATTGCGTAGTTATTACGATTGGTACACTGAGGAAAAAAAATATTAAAATCAAATAGAAACGTAATTGATCTTACTATAAACGTCAACGAAAGTACTGTATATTGGTAAATATTCAATTCAATTACGCGCATATTAAAATGACCGCGTTCGTACTGAAAAAGCATCCGTGAAGTGAATAATCAAGCTAAAAACTAAAAAAAATAATTTAATTTGCATGTTGCCTACAGTGGAATTCGAACCCTGACCATCTCTGGATATCAACAAATTGTGGCATGCATCTTTGCGCACTAAGCTACACCCAGGCATATAAATTTGTTTTCAAATGTTGAATATCCACCAACACCACAGCACGCGATCTGTACGGTTAAAAATGTACTATGTATGAATGTGTGTGTTGTCACCGCTCTCAGAGCGGCGCTCTGCATACTTGGGGTGCGTATGTACACTCACATTTATACTCAAAAGGGAACAGTCAAATACGTGCGTAATGAATTTTGTATGAAAATATTATTTTTAAATTCGAACATTTTTAAACGATAATCAAATATAAAGTATTCATTTTTACTATGCATTATTTCCGTCAGTGTAGGATGGGTATTGAATGAAAAAAACAAAACTTTTTTAATTTTTCACATACGTACAGCGCAGAAAAAAAATATTGACAAAGAGAATTTTTCGCAGTGTATGCAAAGTTTTTTATTCTAATTGAATAAACAATATTTTTGAGTTTTTATGGACCTGAAAAACATTTTAGCATTCAGTTCAAATATCAAATTTATAAGTTTCATAATAGGTATGACATTTGGCTTACTTTTATTTGTAAAACAACAGGGTTTTAACAAGACTTCGTTGAGTCGATGATTATTAGTACTAATGTGTATAAAATACGGTTAGTACTCTAGCGTTGGATTTTTATAAATTATTTATTTACCACTTCTTGTTTAGTTTAATTTGTTTTTCTTTTTTAAATTAATTTTCTTTTAATTTTTTGATTTTCTTTTAAAAATAAAAATAATTTTCTGGTTAATTTTCTTTTTTGATAAAATTTTTTTCTTTTTCTAGTGCAATTTTTAGATTTTATTGTTTTAAAAATAAAATATATATATGTTACCGGCCAACCCCGTTCGCGGAAAAGTGTTCTACGCAAAAATACTGAGCCCCTTGTGGTGCGGGTCCCTAGGCTGGCGCCTATGTGGCCTGCGCTTAAATCCGGCCGATGACAATGCAATACGAGAGATGAATTAGTCCGATAGGTCGCTCAGGAGTCGAGATATTTGAAAAACCCGTATTTATAGAGCAATTTGATATTTAGAACGTATATTAAATACATGAGAAAGAATAACTCCGAAAAAAGGCCGATAGCTGGCGCACGAGTCGAGATATTTGGAAAGTCAGTCTTTATGCTCCGATTTTGTTCATATTTAGAAAGCTTGCTTTGAAAATATTTTGTTTACTATTAACTTATTCCTAACAAATAAATCGTAGCGCTTTTTTCGTTTTTAACGATTCCATTATATATAGTCTGGCATTTACACTCCTCATCACCAGCTTCAATATGTTTGATTATATTAACCGAACTTTGGTAAAAGTTTTCAAGTATCTATTGTCAAAATAGGCCAATATATGTATATTTAGTTTACGCAACACAACTTTTTTCTCAGTGTGAGAACAAAAGGTCTGAACTTATATGGTTTATGGAAATTTAGCAAACAAAGAAGAAATTATAAACAATTGTTTTTTCGCATAAGAAGCCTGCGAAATATGCTTTAGCAAAAACAAAATGGGTATAGAATTATTTAAAAATTTCAACAACCGTACGTCCAATAATAGTCAGTTTCTATTAGCAAGATTTAGCATAAATTATTTTTCCAAGCTAGCTTAAACAAACCGCATTTTATCCGATTATGGCTGCAAGCAAAAGCGACAAAATAAACAACCAAAAAGTAGAATTTTTGTACTTACTGAATTTCACTTGCTGCTTTGCTTAACAGTGATGATGTGCATACTAGTTATCTGTAAGAAATAAATGAACGTGAGTGAACACACGTAAGCATTCTTAATCGATTTCAAATATTTGTTTTATTTGGAACTTATTTGATTATGCCAACACGAAGCCAAGGATTTAATAAAAACATTCCAAACTAATTCATTATTTAGCTGTGAGAAAGAAAACCAACAACAACTAAGGATAAGCCAGCAACTTTCATCAATACAAAAAACTTTCGCAATCAACAGAAAACTGAAAATAAGTATAATAGTACAATAAACTTTTCGCCAAGATAAATATGATGAAAAAGTTTTGATCCGATTAAGTGTTTGCACAGCGCCGCTTGTTGCCAGCAATTGCCACCTACATGCGAGTTATTCAAGCAATTTAAGTGACCATGTGTCCAGACACCCCCACTCCTAATGGAATAAATGTTTATTAAGTTATCGGCAGTGATACTTACAAATGTCTGGTCGTCTGCATGTATGAATGTATGTATGTATGTGTCCCACCCTGTAGTGAAAAGCTGAACCAGTATGCACAAATTCCAGTTCATGAACTATTATTTAAGGGTAAAAGTCATACCAGTTCGTTATGAACCATAATTATACCAGTTCCTCGAAGAAAAAAGGAAACTAGTTGGTAGAAATTCTAGTTCGAAAACTGGTATTAAATGGGGAAGTCATACCAGTTTCTCTTGGACTATAATTATACCAGTTCTCCGCAGTGAAATGCCAAACCAGCCAGTATAAATACTAGTTCATTAACTAGTATGTGCTAAAGCGACGGCCTACCATTTCGGTGAACTCGAACAACTTATACGATCAGCGACATCTGTCTTTGAATAGGCACAATCACAACTAAAATGCGGTTAATCGCTTTCATCGCAAATGTCGGCTGTGGCGTCGAGTGAAGACTACCGATTCTGGTTCTGCGATCTCAGGTTCGAGTACGCTTGGAGGTTGTTAGAGTAAAGTAAGTAAATTAATTTAAATGATGATGATTATTTTAATTTAAATTTAAGGTAAAAATTGTACATAAATTCAATTTGACTTGGTAAAAACCTAAATACTCAAATACCAAAAAAAAAATGAAAAGAAATAATTTTTCGTTCCTTCTTAAAACAATAAATTTAAAAATTACACAAGAGATATAAATGGAAAAAAAATAAAAATTATTAAAAATAAAATAAAAAAGTAAAAAATAAAGAAAGATTCGCTCACTGAGATTCGAACTCGGATCTCTTGATTTGGCGTACCATAGCTTTACTCCGTCGGCCATTGCCACTGTTTCAGCGCCGCGAGAAACTAGACATACTTATGCTTTTCACGGGGGATGAATAGGCAGTCTATCCCGTCAACCGGTATGATGCTACTAGTATTTCTACTAGTACCGTGCTGATGCAGGAGCGGACAATTGGCATCTCCTATGACACCGCCATGTTAAAAATACCAGTCGCTAACATTGAAAAAGGATACAACGTGAACTAGTTGGGCTGAAACGCAAACTGGTAGCATTCTGGTTCACAACTGGTAACTTTCCCTACAGGGCAGTTACAGTCGGAAGTTGCCCTGCAATAAAATTTAGAGACAGTCTCTTAAAGCGCTAGTTCCGCCCTACACATTTCAGAACCATCTCTGAACTAGTGCAAAACGGCTGCAGAGAGGGACAGTTGAAACTCTCGGTGTGTTAGTTGCGCTCTGTTGAGAAGTAAATGCACAAATTCTCACTTCTAGTACAATACGAAAATAGCTCAGCAGGAAGACCTCCGACTCTAATATCGTTGGTCACGAGTTCAAATCGCGGTGGAGTCAGTTGTGTGATTTTCAGATTTAAGATATTTAAATTGTTGAGTGCCGCTTAAAAATTGAAGAGAAAGTGATCAACTAATATAAAAAAAATGAATAAAAACTTAGTAGAATTCAATCTGTAAAAGAACAGAAAAAACGAAATATATCAAAAAATCGAATAATCAGAATTTTTTTGATAAAAAACTTATTGTCGCAGATTTTTTCTCATAGAAAAACTTTCTGTCCCAGAACTGTCCAAAATGGAACCAGTTTAGAACTAGTTCGAAAGTTCTGCAGAGGTGGGCAATTTCCACTTCGTAGAACATCACCATGTAAAAAGGGACAGTTGAAAGCATTGCGTTGGGATAGATCGAGAACCAGTACCACCTCTTAAAGAGCTAGTTCTGCGCTAGCCCTGAACTAGCGCGATTTACTGCAGGGTGGTTAGTTCTTCGCACATCTGTATGCATGTATGTGTTTAAATATGTATGCTAGACATATGTTCGCACATTACTACAAACCTTTAAGAAACTTGTTTGCAAAATAAATATATGAAGGAGTTAATTGCATAAGCACTCACTTATATAAATACTCAGTCGAGCTGAGTTTCCACGAACAGCTAATACTTTATTAAAGAGCGAAATACACCACACAAGCGGTTTGACAAACCAAGCGAAATTTCCCTTTGCTTCAAGCCATTTGTGCTGTGTATGGGGGTGTTTGAAGGTTTGACAAACCGCCGTCAAACCTTCAAACACCCCCATACACAGCACAAATGGCTTGAAGCAAAGGGAAATTTCGCTTGGTTTGTCAAACCGCTTGTGTGGTGTATTTCATTAGAAGCTATCTATTGCCTGCTCAAGTTAATTTCTTTCAATTTATTGCATTAATACTTTATTATATCATATATGGATTAGATTGCTTTTACTTCTGTGATAATTATGCCAATAAAGTTGCGAAACAATTTTAAGGAACTTGTTGAAAGTTCGTTTGGATTTGAAGAAAAAAACTAAAAAAATACTTATTAAGTAAATTTAAGATTGAAAGAGACTGCTTCGTTGGGGTGGGTATATTTTATTGATTATCTGTTTCTTCTCGAATTCGATGTCAAAATTTTATAGAAAATCAAACCCAATCTTAAACTCCAACTCAAAGCTAACTCAAACTTAAATTCAAACTTAAACTCAATTTCGAACACACGCTTAATTCAAACTAAAATTTA
Organism: Rhagoletis zephyria; assembly: GCF_001687245.7. Lineage (NCBI taxonomy): Eukaryota > Metazoa > Arthropoda > Insecta > Diptera > Tephritidae > Rhagoletis > Rhagoletis zephyria. The sequence goes on from NW_016157464.1 coordinate 268,825, forward strand.
AACTCAAATAAAAACTTAAATTAAAGTCCAACTCAAAATTAACTTTTAACTCAAACTCAAGTTCCAACTCAAGCTCAAGAACAAATTCCTGACGAAACTTAAACTCAAATTCAAACTAGGCTCAAACTCCAACTTTAACTCAGACTCAAACTACAACGTCAACTACAACTCGATATCAAACTAAGATTCCAATTTTTTCTCAAGCCCACTCTCAATTTCAAACAGAACAATAAACGTTGGGAAATAAAAGATCTTTTGTACCTCTTCAACAGTGGCGGATGTAGAGTAAAATTTTAAGGGGGCAAGGGAACTTGAAGCTAGACCAAGAGCCGGTATTTCGAAGGGAAGCGAGCGTTATTTTCACACTGAAGGTAGAGAACCTGTGGACATTTGCATCAAGGACATGCTGATGCCGAGTAGCTTTCTGAGGGAGCAACATAGATACACCAAATGCAGGTCCACGGAAATTTCACTACTTCGCTGGCACTACATATGTATAGAGAAACCTTAATATTAGGTGCGGGCCCATCATCTGTATGTAAATATAGCTCATTAAAGATATAGAAAGATAATTCTCAATAAATTACTGATGCTCACACCCATTCTTATACCCAAACTTATACGCACACTACACACACTCATACTCAAATTCATAATAATCCTTATACTCCAACTAAAACTCATAATACGCACCCCAATACTCTAAATCAAATCCATACTCACACTTACAGATACTTATACTCATACCCATTTTAAAACTCATACTCATACCCATATTAGTATTCGTATACTCATGCTCAAATTCATACTCAAATTCATATAAAATTTCGTACTCAAACTCAAACCCATACTCATTCTCAATAAAATGCTGATACTCACACCCATTCGTATACCCACACTTATACTCCCACTCAAACTCATACTCACCGGTATACCCAAATTCAAATTCAAACTCAAATTTAAACTCCTACTCTCAATCAAATTAATACTCATACTCATACGTATACCCAAATTCAAATTCAAGCTCAATTCAAACTCATACTCATACTCATACTCGTACTCATACTCATACTCCTACTCATTCGCTTTCTCAAATGTTTATACTCAATTTTATACTCTTACTCATAACATATTCTCGGCTTTTTAATTTCATTTGGTAATACAACAAGAGATAGTTGATTAAATGCTGAAGTGTTCGTAGCAGCTATTGATTGATTTAATTAAATACTTGTCATTAGTAATGTTTTGACATGCATATGTACATATATATATTTTGTTACAATTATGTAGCATGTGCATCAGTTTAATGTGTCTTTATTTGTCACCTTGTAAATTAACCGTTCACCGTTACCTGTCATTTTGACGCACATCCTTACACCTTGCCACAATTTATTGCTATACAGACACAACCTCTTAATGTGCTGCACATTTTATGCGGCATAGGTAAAAGAACAACACTCATTCCAGCCACCACCGGGGAATGCCGACGACAACAGTGGTAATTTACACATCTGAAAGTGTAAACAAGTGTAGCAACACACTCACGAACACTTTTGTATTTGTATGTACTCGCATTACTTGGCATGCGGCCACGTTCGTTCTTACTGACATCCCTAACATACTTACATTAACAAACATACATATGTAGTAAGACAAAAGTTGGCAAGACTGGCAAGCACTTCTAAATACACGAGTAAATGCATACCCATTATGCCCACGCTTGATACTTTGACTTAAACACTTCGCCTTCTTGGCTGGTGCCTACTAAGTCTGCGACTCTCTCTCTCTGTCACTGTCATGGTCCATTTACACTCTCTACCTTTGACCTCGGGGGCATGTGTTTAAGCTTGTAATTAAAACTTAAGTCATTACATTGTGAACAAAATGGCTACACTACACAAATGTAGGCGAATGAGTGTTTTTGGCTGCTTAGAATACCTTGCGCTGTATGGAGGAATTCATATAGATATAGGGGAATATAAAAGCGTATTCACGTACATACCTGACTGGAGAATAACTAAATATATGCTAATGTGACACAAATATATGCAGACATTTGCGTGCGAATTCTTTTGGCGACGCTTGCTTTGGCGAGTAACACAATTCCACTGAGTTAGAAGATGTTAGAAAGTGTTTGTAAGTTGTTGTGTGTGTGTGTGTGTGTGTATGCGCATAAGTCATTGCGTGCACAGTGATATTTTCAGTTGTCTTCTTTTGTAATGTTAATGAGGCTGAAATATGGTAGCGACACTGTGTGTAGCTTTTCGTCGTGTGAATGTGCCATTGGTGCGTGTCAACAAGCAACTTAATGCCATCAGCAAAGATAAAAGATAACGGCACTGGGCAAGTAGTCAACAGGAAGTGGAAAAGAAACTGCTGATTATTTATTAAGTTCATAAAAATACACCCCCCTCTTTTGCATTTCTGAAGAGGCAAATTACTGTTATTTAAATGCGCATGCAATAAAAATTTGTTTAATATAATTTCAAGAAAATATTGTGAGAATGGAAATTACGTATGTAAGAATGCTTAATGCAACATATTTTTTTTAGGTAGTATTATGTACATAAATTCTCTTACCTCCAAATCTATGTTAAATTTATTTCGTGACATTGCACGGTGGCAAAATATTATTTGCAAAATTGCCTTTTAAGCTCTGCTATAATGGAGGCTGATCTTCGTAACCGGCTAGCAAATACCCGACCTGCTTCGCTGCATCCATAAACTATTTTTGTGTTGTTACTTCCTCCTACCTTTTATTCCTAAGGCGGAAAAGGTCTCCCAGGAATCTCCCGGGGTATTCTGGCCGATCAGTCTTTCCTCGTTTCTTTAGAAGACTCTGGAAAGCGTCCGTCCTTAAATAAACATCAGAGTGAGGAAGCGGTTAAATCAGTCAAGGCTTAGTAGAGGTATCCACAAGGAGGGAAGGGAAGGTTCTTTCGCCACCGCTTTGGGTGACTGTCGGCAACAAACTGTTGGTGGCTCTGGACCGAAGCGGCGGTCGGGTGGTTGCCTATGTTGGCGATATAGCGCTGCTTACAAGGGTAAAGATTCTGAAAACACTATTTGAACTACCTAGGCTTCGTTGAAAAGTGGGCTTTTAGCTACGGGCTCAGTGTGAACCCTAACAAAACGGAGCTTGTTTTTGTTAATAGGAGGTATAAGATACCGACTAATCGCGACTTGCCATCTTCCCCCAATGGGCGGTCTTCCACTAAGGCTTTCTGACAGCGTGAAGTGCTTGGGCTTGAGACATGACTGCAAGCTTTCCTGGCGACCCAATGTAGGTGGAAGAGCCAATAAGGCCACAGTAGCCTATTATTATTGTAGAGTCAAGCGCTGCAGTCGCTCACCGTAAGAATTGGCTTAATGAAACTATAATTATATCAATTTTAATTTATGGGGTACTTGTCTACCGGAATGCTCTAGACAGGGCTTTCATTACCCTTCAACGTTTTCGCAGAAAGACTTCCATGAAACCTTTTTTGTTTTTATTATCTCCGATTTGTAGATTCCCCATCCAACCTTATAGAGTTCCCAATCAGAGGACGTACGGGCCCTAATGAAAAGTCGTCTGCTCGACGCCCTTAACTCAGAGAGCTCCACAGTAAACGAAAGGGGTTTCCCTCCGCCTTTCTGAGCTTAAAACTTCAACAAGCTCCTCCAGCGAGTCTACCGACTGCACAGAATTTGGTTCTGGCGCATCAGGGAGCACCCCGCGAAGGTTCCTGCTATACAGATTCCAGTTGGTGCTCCTCAGGTTCCTGAAGGGCTTGCTGGGAGGACGCGTTTCGTCCAAAGAGAATTCAATATACCTGTGATCCGAAAAAGATTGTACACTCAGAAGCCTCCAATCCGAGATCAAAGGTGCTGTCTGAGATGAGGCTAGTGTGAGGTCAAGAACCTCCTCCCTGGCGGCAGTTATAAACGTAGGGGAATTCCCCTGTAAGTTTTCACTAAGAATAAACTCAAAAAGTGACTCACCTCGCAAGTTTGTATCCGAGCTGCCCCAACCTGAGTGCCTCGATTTCTCATCGGACCCCAAGATCACGCCAGCTTTCCGTCGCTTGGCTACCGCTAGAGCGCTCCTCAGCATCATTTGAGGTGGCTCCACCTCGTCATCGTTCGGCATGTAGGCGAATATTATCCAGAGTTCTCGAGCCTCTATGCAAAATAAAAGCTTTTAGTTCGTCTCTGATAAGCATGCAGGCCCTAGTTCTACCTACATTGTTCGCCGCTATCAGCTTGTAGTTCCTTGTTCTGATTCCAGAGATACCGGTACTGCTCAGCTACGGCTCCACGTCAGCCCCACCTTGCTCAATGATTGGCGGATGCCGCCTTGGAATGTTGGAAGTAAATCTGCAGAATCTTCATTATCCAGAATATCCTCCATGAACGCTAGTTCCGCGCTCTCACCTCGAACATCGACCCCAAATAACAGCCTCTCGAGACTGAAGACGGACATCCGGCAGAGGAGCCGCCCCGATGCTCTCAGCATCCGATGGAGCCGAGTCTCCCAACTCCATCATGGCGGAGTCAGTGGCCTCCCTCCCTATGCTATGCCTTCAGTCGGTAGGATCCGTAGAACTACTTTATCGAAGCCATAGTATATAACCCCCTTGGTATCGATTCCTCGATCGTCTTCAGGCAGATAGCCCGCCAGTTATGCGTCGGGAGGAATGGGTTGCAGTACCGAAGTATTCCTTCGATCTCCTCTGGAGAGGTAAGCTCAGTAGGGAGCCATACCCGAGCCCGTGGACGCATCGGAAGATCCGCTTTGTCCACGGCCACTAGCTTGGCACCCTTCCAATCCTCTCCCACCAGAGTGACTGCCTCCTTGTATAATGCTGCCGACCGCTCGTCGGCGCACTTCGCGAGCTTATGCAGTCCATGGTGCCAACCGGCACTTTCACACCTAGGTGGTGGCCCTGGATTCCCTCACCCCCACCCTCCCACTCTTCGTGAGTGATAGCGCCGTGCTCCCTTCTGCGGTCCATGCCCGCTAGTTCCACAGAGCCGGCAAGATACGCGATTTCGCTAATCGTAGGAGCCGACCCCGTGCGTAGTTTTTTAACGGTTGAGGTTTCCCCTTCCCGTGATCTGTGCGGATGTCGCAGCCTCCACATCGCCGACCACCTTTTTAGCCAGTCGAGCGTTAATTGCATATAATAATGACAAAATACGAGCATGCAAACAGACGAGTATGTAGCTCAATAGCAACATGTTTCGCAACATCTAGCGCAAATGTTGCCGAACAGACAAGCTACTACGAATGAACACTTAATAAGCAAGTTGCATAAAAAATATTTCCTACCCCTGAGCTTCATTATATTGTAACGCAATTATTTTCTCCAACCAAAAAGTGTAACATGTACCACATTTGTTGGCCAAATTCCACAAGCAACAATTTTGAGGACACAAATGTCCACTTCCACAAATTTCCCCCTTGCAATAAGTCAAAGTTACAAAAATAAAGCTTATTGTTGTTGTGGAAGGCATGCGCAAGGGAAATTTCTCCTGCATGTGGAACAACGACGACGTAGAAAAATAACAACAATAACACAAAAACAGCAACTCCGCCGAGCCGAAACGAGTCAGCCGCCACGCCAATAAACAGCATCAACATCAGCAACATTAACAGTGGCAGCCGCAGCAGCAGGATATTAGGACATGTTGTTCGCTGATGCGGTAGTCCTAAACAGCTGCTCGAGGCGTACGGTATACGGTGAACGCGGCGCGCAGTAACAATGGCGATGATAACGGTGTTTAAGACAGCTGTTATTATGAAAGCGATTGCGAGTTAGCGAATCACGCGTAGCGAAAGGATCGAGTTCGACGCGAACGGATTGCTTTTGTTGTGAATTTTTTTTTGTAAAATTTTTTGTTTTTTTGTTATTGGTGCAATTGTATACAGTAACGAATGCATAACAATTGAATGCATTAAAATGTACACGCATTGCTGATATGGAATTAAATGTTGATGCGTGGATTATATGCGTACTCGTATGTATGTATGTGTGTACCTTTGTGGATATGTAGGGCAGCAGCAGCGCGCGAATAGCAAATGTTTTAATTGAAAAGTGTTGCAAACAATAAAAGTCGCTCGATTTTAAACAAAAACAATAGAAATGCTACAAAAAAAAATAAAAAAAAAAATAAACGCAATTTTTATGAAAGCTGGAAAAATATTTACTAAATTCAAAGGGTTACGTATACGCGCCGTGCAACCGGATAGTTTTGAACCCTCTGCGTGTGTGTTCAGCGTAAAAGGTATAAAATTTGCTGGTTGCTACTGGCTAACTAAGTGTGGCTGCCTTCTGATTCACTGAATCTGCTCCTGATCTGCTCCTGACAGCGGCGGCGGTGGCGTATTGGTAAGCAAACGCTTCGATTGTCTATCGGTGCCGGTGAATAATGTAAGCGTTCGCGTGTGTGCGTCGACGTGCGGGTATGGATGGATATAGCGGCAACAATAAAATATGCATCAGCGAAAAGAACAATAACAGACACAACAACAACAACAATAAAGAATATTTTTCAAGCGCTGCGTAAAGTGTGCGTAGATTGCCGTGAATAAAAATTTAAAAATAAAACAAAAAATATAAAAATAAAAAGCAAAAAAGGTGGATCTCACTCATACGCAAAATCAGCAACAATTGGCCGCACACGCATACACAAACATTTATATATTTATGTAAGCATACAACGTGTAAGGCTGTGTCGTGTTACATGGCAATGCGCACTGCGGTCACAGCTGCACGTATGGGTTTTACAATGCACACACACACATAGATACGCGCGCATATTGCCACAGGGGACGCAGGTAGCAGGTAGCAGGTAGCGCAATTGGTTGATTGGAAAAAAAATCATATGAAAAATTTAAAAGTGCAAATCATAAATGTAAATAAAAATGGCATAGTGAGCGAGGCGTAAGAGAAAATCCACGAAAATAAATGGTTTTGCATTTTTTATGCCGAAATTCGCGCTTGAACAAATTCTCAGCGGGAAAAAGGGTGTGTGCTTTAAACAAAAAAATTTATGAAAAATAAAAAAATACAGAAGTGCACTTTGAACGCAGTGTGTGTAAGTAAGCATGACTGCATATACATACATGAACATTTTTGTGCATAAAAAATTGAACGCAAGCGGCAATTAGATAAAAGTGAAAATAAACGCATACAAACATATGCACCTGAGGCTAGAGCACACGCAAACACAGTCAGGGCCAGCGTATATTGAGTAGAAAAGTTTTGAGTGAAGCTAAAATTTTACGCACAAAATTTCAATTTCAAAATTAATGCGGCGACTGCTTTCTCAGGGGGGAACAGATGTATAAAGTTGCGAATTTCCAACTCTTTCACGCCAACTAGCCGGCTTTGCAGCAGCCGCAATTACTTAAAAGCGCAAAAAAAAAATTAGAAAAAAGTATATGCCAATACTCGCACCAATCATCAAAATATTGCAACTACTATAAACACATCTCCTCCCCCTCCCACCAGGCAGTATGCCAACCATGTCCCCAGCACAGCGACAGCAAATCTTTTTCCAACCGACAGCAAATATTTACCGACAAAACGTGTGAATTGCATTGAAGCAACGTGTCGGCACGTTTACCTATCACCTTTTATTATTTGAAAGCAGCGCGCGACTTTTTTATATACTAGCTACATCGGTGTGTCTGTTCGTATGCTAAGTGTTTGTGTAGTCAACGTTGCAGCACAGTGGCTGATATATTCGTTCATTTGGTATGCAAAATTGGTACAATGTAAATGTTCTTATACCCGCACGGCTGTACATACATATGTACATATGTATGTGTGCGTGAGTGTAAAAATGTGTATGCCAAACACACTACATATTTGAATGCCGACAACGCTACGGTATCATAGCTACTTTGATATTTGTAAAGCCCAATCGTACGTTTAAGTGTATGCGTAGTCTACCGAATACATGCATAAATAAATAGAGCGTACTTTCGCACATGTGCACATATAAATTAAAGCGTATCCAATTATGTTAATGAATGTTGCAATTGATGCCTATTAATGTGTGTGTGTGTGTGAGTAATGTGTTTGTTGGTTGGTTGGTGATATCTCAATTTTAACACCCATTGCCAGTTATAACCTACACGTGCACACACGGCCGCACACATATGTTTGTATGTATGGCAAGTTCAGTGCGGCTGTGCGACTATAAATCAAAGGTAAGTCTCAATTTCCGCTCACAAAGCATAAAAGTTGCTTGATAAGTAATATAAAAGTGAATAAATGTTACTTTTACGCCATGCGGCTGGCCTGCATACAAATAGTGTTAATAGTGTTGGTGATGTATGTATATTCGTATGTGCTTTAAATTTAATTACAGAATACTTATTAAAATAATTAATTGCAATGGAATCCTTTTAGATTTTTGATAAACAAAGAAGTCTTTGTGTGTGTAAAAATGCAGGGTGAATGAAATTCAAGCTACCATAAATAACGCTGTTGGGAAAATATGAAGTTACGAGCTGATAAAATAAAGCACCGAATTATGTAATTAAATTCAATTTTGAGTGTAGATTACGAAACACATTACAATCGGAGTTGAATGATCTCCAGCTTAGTTGAACTCTACCAAATTTATTTCATATAGTTCTCTGCAGAGTGAAAACATTATCAGCCCTAGCGCCAATTCCATGTGAATAAATCGTTCCCATAATTTAACCTGCAAAACAAAACCCAAATTGGGAGTTATTGTTTTTGTTTTGCTTTGCTTATTTGTTCATGTGAAATTCGCTACACGGCCGAATGAACCTTATGAATAAAAATTAAGCAATTGTTTTTATTCAAATAAATTTAAGTAAATGGTCGGAAATTTTAAGAAAAAACAATTGCTTAGCTTCTATTCATAATACCCAAATTTTTCTTGTAAAAGTAGAGTGAACGAACATGGCATGTCAGTAGCATGTGGCAACCCTCTTCAAGCATTTCAAAACTATTTTAAATGTTCCAACTAAAAAAAAAAATCGTAATACTCATTCGTTTGACATCCATATTTTAATTCTTCACATAACTTGTATATAAATTAACTAAATTCAATTTTTCCAACAGTTGGCAACCCTCTTCAAAAGTATTTTCAATGTCAAACTTTCTTAAATCTCTTTCGACTGACATTGTGATACATTTGTAAGTTAGCCGATGGATTTTTAAATTTGTTTTTGTTTAAACATGTAGTAACCCCCTAAAATTAGTACTTTTTTACTAATACATACTTTTAACTAATTTCAACATAACATTTTAATCTGGTGGATCATAAACTGCAAAAGAAAGAAAATTGAACCAAAATATACACAGGCGATTTTATAGAAAGCGTTGTTGAGTCGCTTTGAAAATTGCCTCATGTAAATGCTGCTTAAGGCTTTTTGCTTATTTCATTTTAAAGTAAAATTTAATTTAAAGCAAAAAAATTTTACACTTGAAGTGTTACGTGTCCTGACAATATTTTCGGCTTCAGATAAATCTTCATCAATATGCAAAACAAAAATATATGTTTATTTTTGTAATGTCAACAAGATTTGCAGTTTCTTCAAATTTTCATCTAAATAATTTTATTTAAAGTACGAGTATGTACCATTGAAAAATATTAAAATTTTCAACTAAAACTGTTGAAAAAAATGTCAGATTTGTTTCCATGGTTTCTATATACACTGCCAGCAAAAAGTATTGGCACAGAAAATTTTTCACAAAATATGCATAAATTTTTTTCTAAAATTTTTGCGCCAATTTTTTATAAAAATATAATTCCTAAAGTTTGTGCAAAACTCCCGAAAATTCAGCAAATTTTCACGCAAATTTTGAACTTTTTAATCAGATTTTTAAGAATTCTTTTGAGTATGCAGTTTTGCAGCCCATTAAATTCTAGCAAAAAAATTAAAGTTCTCAGTTAGATTTTTGAGATTTTTTTTGTTGAAGGAGTCTTGCATTTTTTCCATATAAAGAATTTTCGAAACGAGTTTTTTTTGTATGGAAGAGACTGCGAGAAAAAAAAGCCAAAATTCAACGATAATTCCTAGCTACTTAAAACTTGTACTCTATTATAATAAAACTGATTGGGCTACAAATCTACATACTCAAAAAAATTTTAAAAAGTTTGATCAAAAAGTTGAAAATTTGCATGAAAATTAGCTGAATTTTCGCAAGTTTTGCACAAAGTTTAGGAACTATACAAAATAAAGATTCATTTTTTCATAAAAAATAAAATATCTTGCAAAAAAGACCTGATCTTGTAAAACAGTAGACAGATCGATTATCTACGACCCAATATTATGTTTACGTATTTCTGCGTTTTTTGCGCCATTATTTGCGCATAATTTGCTTATAAATTACAAATGCGCCGTAATTACGGCAATGCTTTAAGCTGAACCATAATTGAGTCTCAAAATAAACAAAGCCTTTAGAGATAACTTGACGCAACTATCAACATAACCTCTTTGCAAAAGCATATCTTATTTAAAATTTGTAAAATATGACCTTTAGAAAAGAGTATACTTGTTCTTGCATCGTTTGGCAGCTTTTTATTTAAAAAAAAAAAAAACGTATTTTCACGCCTATTGGGAGCATGCTTTTTTATGAATGTGAGCCAAATTCGATGATAAGGAAGAAAAATGTACCACATCCAATTATTCATTTACTAATCTAATATTTAACAATTGGACGTTGTTAATTCAATTACCATAATCTCTTTATGGAGTTGAAAGTTTATAAATATTCATATGTATATGTGCCTGTGTATATATGTATGTAAGTACTTACTGGACGTTATAAGCAAAAAATTAGTAATCGTATTAAATGGACTTTATTCACAGTTTGGCAAAAACAAAATTAATTTAGCAATAATATGCACTTATTTATTTACCAATTATTTCCTGTAAGGCCAATCATCTGCAATGCAGGAAAATCCAGGCGTACCAAAGTGATACGATTTTAGATAGATGCACCAGGGCAAGGGGTAATTTATTAGCAAATTAACCAAAGTGAATGAAAAATTGGTTTTGTAATTCAAAATTTTTCAACGGCCTTGTTCAGCTGCCAAGCAATTATTTAAAAATACAAAAAAAATCTATTTTCCGCTATTCGTGAAAGCTGCGTAGCCTTCGCTATAGCTGAAGTTAGCACTGTAGTGCGTTGTTTCTCCTTCAACATAAGCAACATATTTATAACATTTTCAATTTCGCTTGCTCAGCGCCTAAGCTTTATTTACAAACTCAAACAATTTTCCTACAGGGCGACAGCTTAAGTAGCGCACAGATTCAAATATTGGATTTAAATCACTGCAACACGCTTGTCTACCAAATGGATTTAAATTTGTTGCTCGAGTATTTTCAATTTGACGTGCATAATCGCGTGTCAGCTGTGTGGCACATGTGATCCTGGCACATATTTATGCACAGATGGCTCAAATTTCAAATCGGATTATGGTATTAACATAAATAAATGAAGCTATGATTTAGAAATTTCAAACAATAAGCTGTGTGAAACATCTACTTCTGTTGTTGTTTTTTTTTTTTTGATTATGGTTTGCTAAGCACTTGTATGTATGTATGTAGATAGATGTGCTGTTGTGTAACTAATCCATTTAATGAAATTGGTAAAAGTAGAATATATGGCTGATTAATATGAAAAAATGCTGCATGTATTTATTAACTTTTTTTTTACTGAAAACTCAATATTAGTAAATTGGTTTTTCATTAGGTATACAACATTTTTTTATCAAAACTAGGCCATCGCCATTTATTGCATATTCATTGAAATCAAAATTCAACTTTAATTGCAATTTATTCTGTAGTACATTTATTGATTATTCAATTTCCGTTAACTAAAATATATGTACATTTATAACAACAATTTTGTGCATGCCTGCTTACATACGTACGCATTTCTTTGAAAATTTGTTTCAGCAAATATTCCTACAAAATCAATCAATTAAATTTTAATAAATAATCACAATTAAAATGAGTTCAATTAGATATCTGGAAATTTACTCGGCACATGCCAGCATCATAAAATTATATAACCTAATTAAGTTTAAATATTTATTTATTATGCCATCGCTAGTGTTTGTGCAGTTGGCAAATCCATTATAGGAATTTTCATTGTGAAATGAAAAAATACAAATTTAAAGTCGCCACGTTTGCAAATATTATTATTTGATGCTTATGAAATCAAAACCATGGTGTCGTTCATACATAAATGATTGCATCAGCATTCATCATTTTACACATTTACATGTCAATAAGTTTAATATAAACAAACATATGCCGTTACGTTTACTGTTTTGTTTTTATAAATTAATTAATTTTTATAAATCAATAAATTAATTAAACCTCGCGTAGACAAATATCAAAATTTGTCAAACAAATTTATATATGTAGCTGAATTTTTTTTTGGTGCTCAAAAACTTTTGTAATTTGGAGATATTGTGTTGCACCAATTTTGCCTTTGCCTTCGTGAAAACTGTTCGCGAGAAACGCAAAACAGAGAAACCCCCATCGTTTGAGCGATCTGGCATGGAATTTTGTTACAATTTTTTCACATTTTTATTCGCGTTTTCTCAAATTCAATTTCAGTTTCACAGCTAAAAATTGTTCACATAATAAAGGTCAAATTTTTGTTTAAAGCGCTTGGTCTGTAGATGTGCAAATTATTTAGTTTTTCGAAAAGAGTTGCCACCTGTTTAAAAATTAAATTCAAATTATTTAAAATAATAAATCAATTATTACAAATTGGGTATTAATCGAAATGGTTTTGAAAAGCTTTGTCTCTTAGCTGAACTATAGGAGGGTTGCCAACTGTTTAAAAAATCATATTAGGTAAGAATAATATGTATCACCATATGGGTGTCAAACTAAAGGGGTTTCAGAAAGAAGTAGTTTGAAAATATTTTGAAGAGGGCTGCCACCTGTTTGAAATGTCGAATTTAGTTTACTTATACCCAAATTATACGAAATATCAATATATGGATGTCAAACGAAGGAGTATTAAGAAATTTTTTGTTTGAACGCTAAGAATATTTTTGTGATGCTGGAAGAGAGTTGCCACCTATTAAAAAAGTTAAATTCAAATTATTTTGTAAGTTAAATGAAATATTGAAATATGTATATCAATCGAAGGGGGCCTGAAAAATTTTTATTTCGGAATTGTACTTAGCTGGGTTGCCACATTTTTGAAAATTAAAATTCGACTCGACCTAATTAGTCAGTTAAAGTATGTATCGCAGTGTCCAGCGAAGGAGTGTTAACAATGATTAAGCTTGACAACACTCTTGAAGAGGGCTGCCACCTGTTTGGAAGGGCTAACCCAATTAACTAATTCCAAAAGTATATGAAATATAAATATACCGTAGGCAAACAAAACAATGTTATGAAATATTTAGTTTGAACATTTCGAATGTTTGAATAGAGTTGCCACATTTTTAAAAAGTTACATTCAATTCAATTATTTAGTAAGTTGGATGAATTATTAAAAGATGAGTATAAATCTAAATTCGTTTGAAAGGGATTTATTACTGACCTTTATTTAGGAGGGTTGCCATTTGTGTGAACCATCAAATTCGAATTAGTTCATAAGTTTTTTGAAATACATATATATCACAATATCAGACGAAAGAGATTTAAGGAGATTTTATTTTGAGAACACTTTTGAAAAGGAGATGTGATAAAGTTTTATTTTTTTTAATTAAGAACTTTTTTCACCGGTATAGGGTGTTTTGAGATTCGATGAAAATAAAAACAAACACAGAAACAGCTGCGCGGATTTGATGAAATATGGTACTCGGATCTCTTCTAACTCTGACTAACATTTGGAATATTTTTTAAGTTTTTTAAATTCAATTTGGGGCGTTTTCACGCCATGCGGGTTCATTAGTTATTTATATATCTGATTACTGGAAAATTATAAGGAGAATTTTTTGCTGAAGATAAGGTACCATATAACACAGACTACGTTTACTCAAAATTTCATGATGATGGGTGGAGTAGTTAAAGCGAAACAAATAAACAAACTCACTTTCGCATTTATAATAAATATTAGGAAGGGTTAGTTCCTTTATTAAAAAATATAACGCTTTCGGGTGAAAATTTCTTCTCTGATGCTATTTTTTTCAAACCATTTCATTCATTTTTATCTTTTTCATAAGAACATGAATAAAAAATTTAAAAAAAAAAGTTAAAAGTATAAAGTTTTGCAAATAATTTCCAAACGTCATCGGTCGAACAAAACTGCAAAAATGCATCAATGTCTGCAAACGAGCACACAAAGATGTGCACTAAAGTAAGCTGGCGCAAAAACTCTTCTAAAAAGCAACTGTCATTTTGAGGTGCACATTTTTCATTCCGGCTGTGTGCTAACTCAGATACAGCGGTAATTTATCATCTCAAGTTGTTACAGCGATATTTTCTTTGGGTAAAAATATTTATGGACTCCTTAATTTTTTAATCTTTTTCTGCCATGGCATGTGTGTTAAAAAACAAAAAAAATTAAATAAAAAAAAAAATTGTCATCCACAGTACAGGTGTGCACTTTTTCGCTTTTTTTTTTCTAAAATTTTTTTGAAACGCTCACCATTTGGTAAATAAATCGAAAATCAAATATCAAATGCAATCACGGACATGCCAATGCTGCCGGCAGCAGCGAAACACTGGAGCGAATTTTAATGGTTTTTGTGTCGAATGCAATCAAATTGCCATAAAAGCTGAATTGCCGCAGTAGTTTGCTTTTTGAGAAGCAGGAAGCCGAAATGATGGTGCCTGTAAAGCTAGATTTGTTTATTTATTTATTTTTTTCTGATTATGTACTTCAATCAGCAAGTTGTCGATAAACCGATATAACTGAGCAACAATTTCAACAAACTCAAAATGAAAGCCCCAGACCCATATAGTACATTCTCAGGTGAAACTTTATTTTTTTATAGCCAAATTAAGTTTGAATTTTTTCGCCTGAGCGTCTTGAGAATAAGTGTAGAAACAGTTTGGTTCACTGTCACTACCCATGGGAGAGAAGAGATAATACTCCCTTGTGGAATGCCCCTCCTTAAAGACCAGCGAGTCGTATGCCCTCCAGTTTCGAGCTCACAACTTTGCTGCTGAGCAGTTGGTAGAAATTCCTTAATTTCCAGCGATCGTTGAATACTCGAAACTAAAGAGTAGCGGTAGTCTCCATAGATTTGATTAGATAAGAGAGCTGAGTATTGATCGATGGTCTTATACAAACATCTAAAAGTCTTTTCAGAGTCTTGAGTAGAAAGAAGCTAAGCCTAAAGTCACCAGGTTGAGCATTAGAAGCCTTACCTGCTTTCGGTATGAACACTACCTTAACTTCTATAGCGACCAAGGGGATGTTACCGAGTCTTAGTCAGTTGGAAAATGTGGTTTTTAGCCAAGGTTTTGTACGTTCTCTCATCTGGCCTACAGACTTTTCTGTCACATATGATTTCAATGATAAGCTATGGTGTAACTTCTACTAGTACTGGACTTTTCAACGTATCCTCAGGACATTCTGGCAAGTGGTTATCCAATGATAACTTGTAATCCTTTGAATATAGCTGGGTGCTGTAGGTGGTTTTTCAAGTACTTTTCGCAGCCTTGAGGCTTCAGATGCAGCCTCTAATACTTGCAGAACTATGGGCTAAATATAGTTAAACTTCGATTTTTGTTTTTCACTCTGATGTCAGGATTTTTTTGAAAGAATTTAAAATTTTAAAGATATGATTAATTCAAAAAATTATTAAAAAAACAAATAATTCAGTGGAATCTTCAATAATAATGTGGGTATCAAATAAAAGAAAAATTTCTGTAGAATTAAAAAGTATAAATTTTTAAAGTAGTTGCCATTGTATGAGTTTACATTTCTAATTTTACCCGAATCGCACCATTTATAGGAATTTTCTGAATATTTCGACTTCAGTACTACCTAGCTGATTAAAATATAATTTTTTTTCTGAGGAATGTACTGTCCAAATATGATTAAATTTCATTTATTAGATTTTAAGTTATAATTTTTCGTAGGTAATTTAGAAATTAATTTCATATACATTAGGGTGCTTGTTGTTTGGCTACTTAGTTTCTTTCACTCCCACCTCACTTCACTATTAAGTGCTCGACCAAGGCACGGCAAAGATTTGCCGTTTAATTATACTTAAACTTTGACTTTTTTTCCTCAAAAATTCTACAGCTCAGGGGCAATTGATAGCATACTAATGGTCAATGATGGGATTTTTTCTGAATTGAATGCACCCACCAGTAGGTAGTACGGGTCACTAAAACCAATTTTTTCATTAAATTCTCGCTTTTTGCTCCTATATTGTAAATAAAAAAACTACAGAAAAAAATGTAATGACAAACTTATAGGACATTCCATTTCTACAAAAAAAAATTTTAGAACACGGCATCGCTTATGATAAGAGCTCAAATTGTCAGAGCCTTTTTTTTAGGTATTTCACACAAAATTCCGAGATGAAGTGAAAATAATACATAAATACATAAATACATTGATGATGTGGCAGTCAGTGCAGAAGACCAACTCACTTAGACCTATCGTAATATGTTGTAAATATTAAAATAAATGCTATTCTCAAACAATCATTATTTACTCTTGTGGCGTGGTGGTGCACACATTTTTTTTTTATATTAACATTCTCAATAATAAGTGCTCTCGATTGGAACACAATTGAAAAAATATTGAATTTAAGTGTTCACAACCCACCATAAACAAACATAAATAAAGCTCTATAAACAAATCAATACGTATAAGCAAACATACACACATACATATGTCGTATGTGTGTACGAAGCTTTTCCAAAGCATGCAACAATGAAAACATTTTAGACAAATACTACCCAGCAGGAGATTTCTCTAGCACAAAAATAGTTCAAGGCGCGTTCCTTTTTTCACAAAACTAGTTTCCGCTTAATATCCGGGCAACGGCTTTAACTGTCTACTTTATAATGGAGGTAGCATTGACGGTGGGCAGTTGCTCCATTAGTACTCCAATGCAGAGATAAACTAAACGAAAAATCTCGTCCGTTGACGAATGTTATAGCCGAGCCAGTGATGCCAGATTGTGGACAATTTCTCAATTTGAGGAATATTTTGCAACAAATAATATTAAAAGGGAAAAGAGGGACATTTCAAATAAAAAAGGGATTTTCGTTTAACACATTTATCGATGCATAATCGATCAAAATTTGAGAATATTCAACACTCTTACGTTATTAATCGTTTGGAAGATGCGATGTGGAGTGAAATGATGTATATTTATTAAAAAGTATAAGGAGAATTTTGAAAATTTTCGCACGTTAACCAATTGAAGCGCTGAGTAAGAAAGAATCTTTTCAATCGTAACTGGTGTTTCATGTAGAGGAGAAAGTGGAATGTTACATCTTTGCTACTAAAATATGTATATTTTTTGAATTCTTTGGGAATAAATTTTTAAAATATGGGTAATTGAGAGATTTTTCCCGATTTTCGTTGGATTTTTAACAGAGAATGTCTGGCATCACTGGGCCGAGTGACCCTTGCGTAGGGACCGACTGTATCGATACCCACTTATATCCATAGTTTTTCATCCTTATAATATATGCAACAAAGCGAAGGTAATTTTCAGACGTTATCTGTGACATACTTTTTGCGACACCAAAGTAAAGGAGCGACCTATCTCGGCAGCCAGTTTGAAAACGCCCTATACCAAAAATCAATTCAAGAACACCCTATTTCAGAATTCATTCTATTTTGTGTTGAGGTATCTTGTTCTGTTAGATACTATACTTTGTTACATGTGGAGACTTGCACTACGCATTGTACTAATAGTAGTAGTTGGACTTGAATAAATAGACAAATACATTCAAACTACCAATTTTGCGATAGTAAAGATACATACGTACATACATATATGTGCATACGTGCGCGTGTGCACAAAGTAGAAATCATATAAAAGTAGTAGTTAAAAAGAGCGATAAAAAAACGGATTCGCAGTTTATGTGTCCTTACCCGTGCTGCTCCGACCCCTCGCATTACTGCGCTGCCTTCACATTCCATTTCGAACTCTGCCAGCTGCATTACTTTGTTCCATTTGCTATTGCCTTCGGCTGTTTTATGGCTTGAATATTTCTTTTGTTTTACGCTTTTATATAAAGTAGTATATTTTTTTATTTCGTCTTTTTGCATTTTTTTAGCCAGATCTTTTATGCGTTTTGTTCTTTAGTAGAATGGCGGTTAAACCGGCGTTAATGTTGACATTGTTTTGACAGCCAGCGACAATTTCAGTGTGATATTTGTTGCTTTTATTATTACGATTGTTGCTTTTGTTTTCATTATTGTTGGTGTTGTGATTGTTTGCTTTGGGGGTCCAAGTGCGACATTTTTATGACTCTATTGTTTGTGGTGCTCATTCCATAGTAGATACGTATTGTTGGTTGTAATAATACTTAATGATATTTTTTTCCACTTTTTGTTTTTTTTTTACATTCGCTTGCTTTTAAGCCATCTTCATAATACTTGTAGTAAACTTTTGTGCTCATCCCTTTTGGGCTATTTAATATTTTTCAAATTAATGCCTTACACGAATTTTAATTAATTTTAATGTGAAATAATAATCACATTTTCTTTATTGTAAGGAAATAGAAGAAGGAACCAATCTACACACAAATTTGCTTGAACAAAATATAAATTCGGAATTAACAAATCAGTTCTCCCGCGATATCGGAGACCATCAATTGAGTCTTTGGTGCTAATGTTGGAAGGCACAACATTTAGTCTGCATGTTGCAACAGATCTCGAACCACTTCTGCCGTTGAGATCCGACTAGGGCATGAATTTAAATTTTATGAAGAGTAAATTTGTATTTAGTGGCCTAGAAAGTTGAGTCATACGCGAATTAATTAGGCTGAGGAGATACTCTGGACCAACAAACAATCTTTGGTAATCACAAGTATATTTTCAATGATATATAACACTTCTAAAATGTTAGGCAGACATTTTTAATTTTCTGTTTTTAGCTCTCACCAAGGATGCACATTTTAAGAATAACAAAATCCTTTCAAATAAGTAACAAAAGCAAATAACTTACGGACGAGCACACCTAAAAGTTAAACATTCTGAAAATAGAATTATTAATAAAAACTAACAGAGTCAACAACCACATGATCAAGTGTAAATATCAGCGCAATTGCTGCGTTTGATTGCAGTTTGCTTAACAAATGAAAAAGTGGAAACAGCAAAAACAGTTTACGTGGCAAACTTAGCTCAGTGGGTAGACTGCTGGCTATGGCGGCTGGGATCGTTGGATAAAATCCCAGTCGAAGGAGTCTGATGAGGAGATGTAGCCGAAATAGCAGCTATAACTTCTACCAAAATGTAAATTGTGTTTGTTTTTTTTTTAACAAAAACGTTCCTTTAAAAAATTAAAAAAGTATTGGGGTGTTCCATACCAAATTTTTAGAGTTGAGACATAAACATAAGTAATAAATAAGTATGAAATTTGAGCTTGATTAATACATTTTAAAAAACTTTAAATTTCTCGAGAACGAGGCGAGGAAAAAATTTGAAAAATCACACATACACACATTAAAATTCTCAATGAAAAGAAATATTTCAAACATTTTTTTTCTTGAAAATTTTTTTTCATACAAAATTTTTTAATAAACAAATTAGTTTTCTAAAATATGCCATCTCAAATTGAAAAAAATCAAAATGGTAGCTCTGAGTATTGCGCAATATTTAAGTATAGTATTATGGGGTGCACAAACGAAATCGAGTAAATTTGATCAAAAACATGAAGTGTGAACCCCGTCCGCTTTGTTATGGAACGCCCCATATACATTTTTTAAACAATTAAATCTAAAAATAAAAAAAAATTAAATGAAAAAAGAGAAAATACATAAGATAAGCCTCAAAACTTAAATGAAACTAAAAAATATATATTTTTCTTCTTAAACTACATTTAAAAGAAACAAATTGTTAATTTAAAAAAAAAACAAGAAAAATTCCGCTGCCCCAGGACTTGAACTCGGGTCCCGCGAATGGCACGCCAGTGCTCTGCTCGTTCGGCCATTGCGACTATCGGAGCGACGCGAGCTAAATGATATACCCTGCAATCAAAAGTGAGTGCGTGGTGTTTTTTGTTTAATATTTGCAATGTCTTTCAAGCTAAAGTTCTCTTTGTTTTTTTTTTTTTTGTAAAATTATGGTTCATCCTTTAGTCAAAACCTCATAAGCCAAGCTTTCAAACAACAAATATCCGTCAAATTGTTGAACTTTTTAATCTGAATTTTTAGAAAAATGTTGAGTACGCAGATAATTCGGTTTTTTAATTCTAGTAAAACAAGTGTAAAAGCGGCTAAAAAATCCCGTTGATTTTTAATGAATTATTTTTTCAGACAGAATTTGCGTTTTTATGCATATAACAAGTGCAATTCATAAAATATAGCGTTTTTTTTTAATTTTGCTTGCAAACGGTCTTGCGCATTTTATTCTACAAGAAACCCCCTTTTATGTGGTATAAAGTGCAAAAATCCGTCAGCAATAAAGAATTATAAAACTCAACGCGATTTTGTTATTTGCTTTACTAGTATTAAAAAAAAACCCGAACTTTCTGCGTACCCACCATTTTTCAGTTCTGTTTAAAAAGTTCAAAATTTAGATGAATATTTGTTCTGTATAAAGTTTGAAAGTTTGTCCTTATGTGGTTTTGATTAAAGCATGAACCATATTTTTAAAATAAAAAATAACCAAACAACTTTAACTTGAAAAACATTGCAAAAAAACAAAACACAAAACAAAAAGCACCATGCACTCACTTTTGATTGCCAGTGTACAAGTGCTTTCTCTGAACATAGATTTCCACCACGAGTGGTAAATAAGAAAGTTTTTTTTCCAAGAATTTGGTGCTAGAATAAAAAAAATTCTTTCTAACATATCTTGGCATTTGTCTTTTATTTGTCTTACGAAACACTTTTTACTATCTTAGCCAGAATTGCCTAGTGAAACTCCTGTCTTTCTGCCAACTACTAGTCATATGATCTAAATGTGCCCAATTAGCTTTTTACCACTTGCTTTAAACAGCTTTGACGGTATACTCTTGGCTTCGGCGGCTTTATTGTGCAATGATGTTCTCCTTTTTCGTCTTAGTCGAGTGCCTGTCTATCTTCAGAGACTTATTTGTGGAATTAATTTTTTATATATTTTTCCGCTCGGAAGAAATTTCACGAAAGTCAATTAAGCATTAAAAACTTGTAGAGAAAAATCATGTCTCAAAAATCATATTTAACCGACATCCAAAATAGAGCTTACTACATTTTCCGCTGAACTCTTTTATAAGCTTTAAATATTCAAATAAAAAATCTTGATGCCTTTTTCTTAAAGGAAATAATTGACTGAAAAACTTCCTGGATTATGACGTTCTCTCTATAAATTCAAACTGCTTTCAAACTACAATCCCAAAGTAAATAAGTAACCCTTCCAAATCTATTGAATAAATTTTATCTCCATTATGTTGTCATATTTTATTTTTATTGCCTGTCGATTATTGTCTCAAGTACATCCAACGCCAACTCCCATCCAGCAGTTATCGCATTTTACCATAGCCGAGCACAGATGAACATTATTTATGCAGCAGCATTTATCAAAATTAAGTGAACAACTCAGCGCCTCAACCGACCAAAAGGCAGAGCTTTAGCTATGCGTTAGAATAAATGCCTTGAAGAATTATAAAATCAACTCGTAAATAAATAAAACCAAAATGCCTAATTTTATTGCCACAAAAATGCACAACAAAAACAATTTGAACAGCGCAAAGCCCCATGGAAGGCAATGGTATGAGCGAAGAGCTTAAATGGCAAATCTCTTTATCATTGCCGTAATCAATCTTGAAGCAAGGCATTTTCAAAAAACGTGCATACATACATAAATACAAACATATGCAAATACGATTCAAGCTGAATGAAGCCTAGAAAATTGAAGATAGCATCAAGGCAACCGCATAACCAAATGTATGTGGCTAAATAGTCGCCCACAGCTAAGCGATACCAATGCGCGTACAAGGTCGGCAAGCAGCCAAAAGGCAAGTCTATTGAAACAGCCAGCTAAACATTCAACGAACGAGTATTTAACCGAAGTAAGCTACTCAACCTAGTACATATAGAAAATTATGTTAACAACCCGCTGGCGA
>NW_016157465.1:0-15298 GCF_001687245.7 Rhagoletis zephyria
GCGTGTCTTATGGAAATTCGAAAATGAAAGCATTATTAATATACCCGCAAATGTTATGGTGAAGAAATGGTTGCCACAAAGTGACATCTTGGCACACCCTAATGTACGCGTATTCATCACGCATGGCGGGCAGCTGGGCTTGCAGGAAGGTGTGCATTATGCAGTGCCAATGCTGGGTATGCCCTTCTACTGTGATCAGGTATGTGTAGATCTCAATCAAAATCATACCATAATGCCACAAGCAATACAAATTCTTCTTCCTCTTCCCTAACAGCACCTCAATCTGAAGAAAGCTGAATTTGGCGGCTATGCCGTTACCTTGGATTTCCATAAGCTTACACGTGAAACTTTGAAGGACGGTCTGCACCAGTTGCTCTTCAACGCCACCTATCGCGAAAATATCAAACAAATTTCACGCATTTTCCACGATCGTCCAATGGGGCCGCGTGAGACGGCACTCTACTGGATCGACTATGTGATACGCCACAATGGGGCGCGTCATTTGCGCGCTGCTGGCTTGGATTTGAAATGGTACCAATTCTATTTGTTGGATGTAGCTGCTCTCTTCATGGCTATTATGTTTTCAATAATGGGAATTGGTTTTGTATTCGTGCGTTGGCTGTTACGGCGCTGCAGCAGTTGGCAAGCCACAAAAGAAAAAACTCAATGATGAATAGTTTTCAAATACCTCTGTCAATGAAAGTGTATATCCTTACGTTACTTTTAAGTTCTAGACTGGTACAATTACTAATTTTAATATATGTATATATTTTTTTACGTAGAAATAACTGAAATAAAATTAATTCATCTGAGCTATCGCCAGTTGAATCATAGCCAAAGCGAGCAGGTCAGCATTTCTTCCGACAGGTTGGAGATTTCTTTAGAATTGTGTTACTAGTCAGTCCGAAGTAGATTTAGTTTGGACCCCTCATGAGTTATCTAGTTAGCCGCGTTGTTTTCAATGCAGAATTGGATCTCACCCCAATCGGAACCAGCTATGTATGTATGTATATGTACATTTATGTGTATAGGGAAATTTTCCGACTACTATAAGTTCTGTAGAAGAAACGAAAATGAACAGCAAACAACAGGGCACCACTCTTTCGCTTCTTAAAAGTGGCAGGTATGGTAGGATAAATGCGAGTTCACAGTTTGTGGAAGACAAAACACATATACTCTAGAAAAACTAAGTTACATATTAGTGTTGCCAGATTTTTTTTCCAGCCACACGGGACAAACGCATAATTTGTCCCAAAAGTACGGGATTTAGAAAAACTTAACAGGACAAATAAAAAATTAAGGATTTGCTTTAAAAGCCCAACTACGAACCATATATTAACAAAGGTGATCTATTTCAAGGTCTAATATTACGGACAAAACCATATAAACAAAGTAAGAGATACAGTTGCGGTCAAAATAATAGTACCAAAATTCAATAATCTTCATTTAAAATATGTGTCGATCTATATCAGATACCCAATATTTAAATAAAAATTTCAAAACTTGCACAAAGTTCAAAAAAATAATTAAACTTAAAAACTGTGCATCAAAATTTCGATTTTTTTAATGAGATTCCCACGAAAGATTTCGATTGTGCGGTTTTATGGCTCATTAAATTTTGGTATAATATAGAGCAAGTTTCAAATCTTTGAAAATTACCGTTGATTTTTTAGATTTATTTTTTTTTGTGGAGGGTGTTACTCATTTTCTCCATATGAAAACATTCTAAAAAATCAACGGCTAATACGTATACACACATATGTATATAAGTTTGTAATATAACAATCAACATATGATATGTGCTTTTGGTCTAAAAGTATGCAACACTTTATTTCTAAATGCAAAAGCAGCATTCACATCGAGTGTGTTAATCAACAGAGTGACGTATATGCCAAGTACAGGCTGTGACAAAATGATAAGGTCACCTCAATATTCATTCATATTGCTTATGTCTTTAGCTGTTATCTAATTTATTCAAAAACTTACTAAATACATTAAAAGTTTTTTTTAATTTTATTTTAACTTTAAAGTGAATTGAAGTTTTTTTTTTAACTGGCGGAAGTCAAAAATTAAAAAAAGAAGACGAGTTTCTGGCAAACAGCCCATCTGAGCTTAAAAGAACGCATTTCGGCTAAAAAACGCATTTCCTCTAAAAAAAATTCTAGGGGAAGGGGGGCACGGCACATATTTAGTTTATGGCCCGGATTTACTCTTTGCAGCCTTGCCGATGGTTATCTACAATAACAACACAACTCAAAATTTTATGTTTTTAAGTTATATAGTGCATAAGCTTGACAACCATATTTTTTCGGTGACAGGTAATAAGATCAACGGAAATAAGGTCAATTGACTTTATTTCGCGCCAGGGTGGGAAATAAAGTCAATTGACCTTATTTCCGTTGATCTTATTACCTGGCGCGAAATAAAGTCAATTGACATTATTACCTTTTTAAAAACGAAATAAAATCCATTGACATTATTTCTCTTTCAAACATTAAACTTGCTTACATTAAACGTCACGCTACGCCGCGGCCCACCTTCCCCGTCTCCCGCCGTGCTGTAACGCAGGTAGATTTATTTTTTATATACGTTGAAATAAAATTATTATATATTTTAAACATCGAGGGCTTATATTCAATAAAATACCCTCTATCTGCACTATTTTAGTTCAAATGGCACTTATTTTTTCAATTTGGCGCAAAGTGCCAAAAGGGCACTTTTGTAAAGAAAATTACATTTCAATATATTTTTGTGAAACCCTTTGCGTGCACTTCTTTTTCTCAACTAAAATTTTTTAATTTATAAAGGCTATTCAACTGGTTTTTCTTATTTTATCATTGCACTTTTGTTTGGAAAATGTAGCTTTATTTTTTTGCTAAATGTGAATGATTAAAAGGAATGACACCTTTTTTGGCACCTTTATTTTTCTACTTGGCACATTTTCGCACTTTTTTATCCTCAATATGGCACCTTATAACTAAGGATAGTTGCCAGCCCTGATTGGAAGATTTCTGCTGCGTTTTGGAGCAACAACTTGTCTGCAGTAAAAAAGCATATAATTTGTGTTTCAAAAGTGTGTGAAAACCAATCAATTAACTTATATGATCTCGGTTCCGATATTAAATAATCAATAATTGTTTATACCCGCATTTTGGCACATTGGCTCGTTGAATGTGCCATCTAATAAATAGTGTCGTCATTCTCCTTAGCTGCTTTTAAATGATGTCGTCACAAAGAGTAAGAAAATTATTTTTCTATAATTTTTTCCTTATAGAAAAGTTGGTTTCTTTTCCACCTTAGACATTCCGAATTCGTTCAAAATATGCTAATTTAAAACACAGAATTCTTTCAGTGTTCCTCCGGGGTTTTTGGACATGGACTGTTTCTTCAATTTAATAGTATTCGCTTTATTTTTGTGGAAACGAAACATGTTTTGCAAGTTATGGATCATTTCTACACTCTTTCTTCAAATATTTCTCGTATTCCAGCTGTGCACAGGCGATTAGTTTTTCGCATCGTGTTTTTACACATTCGTAATTAAAATTGTTTTAATAAAATCAAATGGTGGTAGTTCATGATTGTGTGTGGATTAATATCACAACACTGAGGATTTGGCAATAACCTTTTTCATCTATTAAAAAACAACACTTACGGGGCAATGTTTATTGTAAGAACAACATTTTTTTCTATGAATCGACATACTTTAAGCATTGTTGACGCTATTTCCATTTGAATGAGGAAATAGCGTCAATGACTTTATTTCCAAATTTTTGTTGACTTTATTTCCATTTTGAAAAGGTAGTAATGTCAATTGACTTTATTTCGCACCAGGGTGGAAAATTAAGTCAATTGACCTTATTTCCATTGACCTTATTACCTGTCACCATTTTTTCTATGGAACAGCGACATATGTATGTATGTAGGCGATTTGCCTGCGCTAGCGGCGTTTAATTAATAACTTGCAAAGTAAACTAGATATCTTCAGTCGGCATTTTTAACAATCCAGAGAAAATCAAGAATTTAAAAAATAAAAACCGTTTTGTTAAAAGAAAATTTGAACTAAAATTATTTTTAAGTTAAATTGATTTTTATATAAATAAACAAATTTCATTAGTTATTAATTTCTTTACAAAAAATTACAACAATTTCACATCTGCAAAAAAATAAAATGTTTCTGAATCTGAGCTATCAGAGACTGATAAATCAGTTTCCGGATTCTTCATTAAAAGCATGCTCATAATGTCCTCATCCAAAATAATTCCTTTTGCAGAGGATGATACGCTCTTAAATACTAGAAAGCTCCGAAAAGCCCTTTTGCACTGCAGTGGCATATCTAGCCATGCCTGGTAACGTTTCTCGAAATGCACCCTATTTTTACCACAAGTACTCTATCTTTCGGTAAGCCTGCTATTAAAATTTTGCAGTTTTCTATAAATTTTGCAATGCTGCGGCTTACTTAAAATAACATTATTAAAAATGTGCCCAAAGCATAGTTTTTCATAGCTATGAACTCCTTTGTAGGGATTTCTTCGTCGTGCCATAATAAATAAAGCTCACGTTTTGTTACTGACATTGTATATAAAAAGTGCAAGGGTTCATAATTTTTGGACACACTTCCAGAAAAAGCTAAATTTGGACTAACGACGGTTGAATTTGCTGAAGTTCTACTCCACGAAAAACAGGTGTACGCTAGCAAGGGTACGTTTTGAATACACTTAACTTCGACTTATGTACGTTTTATAACATACATAGACGGGTCACTGGCATTGATGTTTAATGCAATACATACCCTGATATGAATAAAAAACTACACGCTTAAGTAAACAAATAAATATTGTATTTTTAACATATGTTGTATTTGGCAGCTCACGGCCGTTCATCTGTATTTAGGAGTGCTTATAAAAAATCGTTAATAAGCTAATCGAAGCATCTTTAATCGATAAGATATAAAAAAATGCACGCATTTTTAAACTTGGAAATTTGAAATAACCTCCGCTAGAGCAGCCAAATCGCCCACTGTGGGGAGGGTAGGAATTGTATCAATTGTCAGAAAATCGAAGTACACAACTCTTAAGCCTTGTTTTCACTATGTCAAATTCAATGACATATGTCGTCAAATAAATGAAAACACATTGTCAAATGCGATTAGAAAACGGTATATCGACTGAGTTAGATCAGGATAGGTCTTCAGTCGTATAACTACATGCGCTGCTATACCAGCTATATGTTCGCTTTTGGCCCATAATATCATCAGCGAAGGTGCGGATGAAAGAGATAAACTTGTGTCAAAATATGTCGACAAATTTTGATGTCAAAATATGACATAGTGAAAACCGGTCTTTACAAGTAAACAGTGGGCATATGTTTGGATTGCGACCGAATGCCTGCGGGTGGTTCCAGATTTATCGAGAATATTGCGATCGCTGAAACACTGTCGATCGATTAGAAATGTTTTTTATAAGGAAATAGTGATATTTTTCGCATTGCGCCATTAGTCGGTAAAAGCAGTTTACTTATTCTCTTTTAACCACTTAAAAATAGTTACTCATTATTTAAAGAAAAAACTTGTTCAGCCCAATCCTTATGAACTCATTATAAAGCTCCGAAATAAACGACAAGGCATAAATCGCTAAATTATGAAACGTGAAAAATTTTTATTGGCTCTACTTAAAATTGGTGTTATTTGAGTGAAGTCATTATTGCAGAGTAGTATTAATGTGGACATGCACCATTTTTTATAAAGCAAAGTTTTGTTTAAAAAGTCAGTAGCAATTTGTTTGAATTCATTTGTGAAAAACATACAAAACGCTATCAGGTAAAACATTTGTCTATTTGAAACTTTCGGGCGCTTGAAGCAAGTGAAGCAAAGCCGCCAGTTGGCCTACCTTCATACGTTTGGTTATATTTCAACCAAGATTTAAAATGATTTTTGACATTTCTCGAAGTTAAGCAATGATTGATGATTTTGTTCGGGTTTTCGAGACTTGCCGGATATCTTATAAAGTCTTTTGCAACTTTTCCGAAACTTGCAGGACCCTTTTCGGTTTATTTCACGATATTCCATGTTTATTTCGAGACTCTTTGGAAACTTTTAGCTTTAACGGTACTTCTAGCTGTTTGGGGTTCTTAAAATAACCAGCAAATATCTCCTTAGTTCAATATTTTTTTTATGAAATAGATAATCGGTAGGTGGACTTAAAATAAAATAAATAGAATCTTTGGAAATGAAAAAAAAATTGTTTTCAGCACCCTGTAAAAACAACGGGAATGCAACTGTGTAAAAGTTTGTTTGCCTTTTTTCTTAATACATAAAATAACATTTTCCATTTTGTTTATTTATTTATTATTCACTCGTCGCTGGCGATCGGTGTCAGTAAATAAAAAGCGTCAATCACTCAAAATATGTACACAGAAACAAACAATGGTGTGATAGGTTGATTCTCGTATACAGAATTTATCTGCGGGGATATAGCGTCATGTAAAATACAGAACTCTATATAAATTTTTGTGTTCAATCAAATTAGGCTTCAACCATAATGAGCCCCATTTAGGGTTTCACATTACACCGAATGGAAAATTTAAATATTTATATCACTAGCAAGTACAGTTTTTTGTAAGTCATGCTTAACTATTTTTGCATGACTTAGTGAATACCGTCAAAATTAATTTTAAATTACACTGTAGGTATCCTCATCAACATCGCCAACGGGTTAGTTGGGAATTGAATGGGGCAAAGTAGAATTTCGAAGCATTTTTACATCAGTATGAAAGAAGCTGCACGCGAAGCAAGATCGTAAGACAAATGTGAATGAACGCGAAGTGTACGTAAATAAAATGTATGTATATATACATACGTACTTATGAACAACGGAAAAAATTAACTCAAAAACTGTAAATTAAATTGCTTCTTAGTACTTGCAAAACTAAACAAAATGGTAAATAGAATAAATGAACGTGATCGACGCTGCTTGTTTCAAAAGCTCTGCAAACAAAGAATAGTTTTATAAAAAAAAAAATATAATATCCCTGGACATGCTTATTATGTGAATAGTAAAATTTATTTTTACAAATTTTTTCATTACATTGTTAAATACAGCCTGTGTCATAATTATAAGCCCACCACAAACTAAAAAATTGTTTCAAATAAGTTCTTTGTTATTTAATTTTTATAATCTTTTATTAAAGTATAGTTTATTCTTAAAAAAAAAAACCGTGTAAATCGAAGTTTCAAACTTTGTGCAACATTAAAAAAAAAATAACAAACTTTGATATAAATTTTAAGCTTTTGAATTCAAGTTCTTAGAAAAATTTTGAAAATACAAGGACACTCATAAATAAGCCAAGCTAACCTAACTTAACTAAATAATTTCAAGCGAAAAATATAAATATCATGGAACAGGTTTATTTAACTGATTTTTAGTACAAAATTCAGTCAAGTCTTCTACAATCATTCAAATATACATACATAAAAAAATTGCCAAGTCCAAAAAAAAGAAAGAAAAAAAAGAAAGAAGGTAAAATCTATGTAGTTTCGCATTATCTGTCATTCTGCATCTAAAACTAAATTTTGAAAAAATTTGGACTTGGCTGCTTTTCACCTTTAGGTAGCAATGTTCAATTGTCTCATTGGATGAAGACTCAAATTGTCTCATTGGATGAAGACTCAAAATCCTGCATGCTTTCTTGATCAATTTTATAGTTACAATCTGTTTTTAGCAGCCCGTCGACAAATAAATTATTTACATACATGTGTGGTTGCTCTTTAAGGGGCGAAACCGCTCACCTTTCACCAAGATGATTCATCAAATACAGCTAAAAGGTGTGCCATCAAAGGTATTATCCCAGCAAAAAATTGATTTGATCTCTTTATACTAATATGGAATAAACTGTGGCTCTCCTGTTCGAATGGGTATGAAAAGTGAAAATTCACTTTTAAAAATTAACAATAAAAATTTGCGCCAGCTGAGATTCTAACCGTACATATCATTAAATCGTGAGGACTAATTTATCTCCAGTTTTACCTGTAAGATACGAGTCGAGAGTAATTCATCTCCAATTGCACCCAATGGATACTTACACAGGAATACTCGTCTCAGAGATTAGTCGCTCTATTTTTTGCTGGGATGTATGTATTACTATGCATGTATTATAAATATGTGAACGTTTACTAAAATCGCACCCATAAATAAATATAATCATCTGTATGTAAATAGCGGACGATTTAAAATCAACTTCATACATTCTAATTAGCCATTTAATAATATTTACAACAAATTGACTTTTTTTTAAGTTTGCGTGCTTGTCGCTTATTAATAACATCACGTTTCCCTATTTGAATATAATTAAGTAAAATATGCAGGTCATATTTGTTATTAATATAAACACTCTAACAAAATAATCACTTAGACTCCAATTGATGCAAAAGCAAAAAACAAAAAACATACAGATTTGGAATGGGCACGGGACAAAAATTTCAATCCCGATCCCGCACATCCCGAAATTCAATTTTTAAGTCCCGAACCCGCCCATCCGCACGTTTTTCAGAATTGTATCGCGGGTCCCGAAATCTATCACGAAGTTTAATTCACATATGACACTATCTTATTTGAAAATTTGCTTGAAAAAAGTTTCAGTATGTCAATATGCCGAATGTCATGAAAATACAGAAAATAAAGCGAGAAAGCTGCTTATTTACTACACCTATTTTCAATTTCGCCATGAAAATTAATGTAAAAAAAAGATAGTCTGACATTTTGAGATTATTGAGGCGTATTCTTGTTTTCGTACAAATCGAAAATTCTAAATTTTTCTATAGAAAATTATAGGAAAATTTCAAAATTTTCGATTCGTACGAAAACAAGAATACGCCCAATTATTACTTATTTTTTGCTTTGCTCTCCGTTTTCGTGTCAATAAAACATAAAAAAGTGTTTCTTTCATAAAACGTTTTTAAGGAGGATTTTCTGAATTTGACCATACCACCTTACAAGCAAACAAACAAACCTCATACACCTCAGCGTCTAAAGTATTTTTGAAAGGGAAAACACCTACATTCGGTAATACAACAATTTTATGAATTGGTTCTATTGGAATTATCGAAATAGTTACTTAGCAAACTTTGAATGGTTTTTGGTGACCTTTAATTTATTGACATTAGGGTGATCGCAACTGGGATCCGGGCTACCTACTTGAAGTCACTGAACTTTGGAACAAAATCTATTGCCTCGTTAAGACAGGAAAATCGATAAATCATACTTTGAATTCGCCCTGCAAATCGCGAAGGTATTTGAAGAAAAATATTAAAAGACGGAAAAATTTTCTTCTTTACAGACTCAGGCTCAGGAGTTTACGGCGAAACTTTTTTCCTGGTACGGTTTAATGTACACACATATGCATATACATATGTAATCACTTTCAAAATAAAGAATTTTAAAGCTCAGTTATGCAAGACTTTATCTTGACTTGACGTGAAAATTTTATATCTGGCAAATGAGCAGCACGTATGTATATGTAGTTACCCAAAAAACCAACTTCACATAGAAACTTGGAGAACTATAGATTTTTGATTTCTAAGTTAAATTTCTAAGTGCAAAGAGAGCCGCGAGAGAATCATAGTCCTGTCCGCAGCCAGTTAAATGCACAGCGCTCTTCGAAACCGATTTAGACCAGGCGTGAGACTGAATTTTCCACTGCCTTTAAAAAGCCGCTTTAAAATTTTATTTTCGTAAATTATTCCAACAATGAAAATTCTTATATATCTCGCTATTCAGGCAATGGTAACGAAAGGCTAATGTGAAATGTATTATCATTTGCAGAATTCGGGAATGCTTAGAGGCTTGCTTGCATTGGCAGCACTGTTATCCAACACTCTCTCAACCAATGGCGCCAGGATACTTGCAGTCTATTCTTTCCCCGGCAAAAGCCATTTCATGATGCAAAAGGCATTGATTAAGGAACTAGTGGAACACGGAAATCAGGTAGGTAAAATTGTCCAATACTTTCCCATAACTTACTTTTCCACACTGCGCCAGGTGACAATGATTACAGCATTTAGTATGGCGCCCATGAAACTCGGCAGCAACTATACAGAAATATTAATTGAACCGGTTTACGATTTCTGGAAGGATGGTGAGTAGTTAATTAGAAGATGCTTCAGTAGAGCAAACCAAAAAAAACCTCTCAAATTTCGCATTAATTTTCAGTCAAAGAAGATGCTGGTGCCAAGAGTATATTCGACATGACAACCATGGATTTATTTGGCTTCTTACAAATGTTGCAAGTGCTGGGTACAACCACCACAGAGCATGCGCTCAAGCAACCCAAAGTGCAGGCGATCATCAACGCCAAGCAAACTGAAGATATCTACGATTTGTTGCTGGTCGAACAATTCTATCAGGAAGCCTTTCTTGCACTTAGCTATATCTATAAAATTCCAGTGGTGAGCAGCAGCACACTGGGCTATGAGAATCATATGAGTCAAATGTTTGGCATAATGTCGCCGTGGTCGTATGTGCCACATGGCTTTCTGCCCTTCACCGATCGCATGAGTTTCTGGGAGCGTTTGCAAAACACTTTCTACTCACTTTGCGAAGATTTACATCGCGAATACAAATATTTTCCGTTGATGGATGAGTTGGTGGCGAAGTATTTCGGACATTTGCCGAGTGAGTGGCTCGATTTCAAGGACGACTTAAATTTAATTAGTATCTACGCATCTTATTTACAGTTGATTTTCCAAAGGTTAGTGTGATGGAAAAGCATCTATCGGCAGTGTTGCTAAACAGTTACGCCCCATTGACCAGCACGCGACCCACGACCAACGCTATGATACCAGTAGGGGGCATGCATATTTATCCAGCCAAAGCGCTGCCAGCTGATATGCAGAAATTTCTCGATGAGGCTAAGCATGGCGCCATTTACTTTAGCTTAGGTTGAAATTAAAAGTACAGAAATTATTATTGTATTTAAAATATTTGTTAACTACTCAACAGGCAGCAATGTGGAAAGCAAAGATATGCCAGCAGCATACCTAAACATCTTTCTCGACGTATTTCGTGACATGAAACAACGCGTTTTGTGGAAATTCGAAAATGATAGCATTCAAAATTTACCCCCAAATGTTATGGTGAAAAAGTGGATGCCACAAAGTGACATTTTGGCACACCCTAATGTGCGCGTATTCATCACACATGGCGGGTTGTTGGGCACACAGGAGGGCGTACATTATGCCGTGCCAATGCTAGGCATGCCTTTCTACTGTGACCAGGTGGGAAATTTGTCAAAATATTTGTCTCTCTACAACCCACTATTTCCTTAACCATTTTTGTTTTCGTTCGCCAGCATTTAAATTTAAAGAAAGCTGGCCTCTCGGGCTATGCCATCAGCTTACATTTCCAAACCATCACTTACGATGTGCTGAAAAAGGCGCTCACCGAGTTGTTGGAAAATCCCAGTTATCGCGACAACATCAAGCGTATCTCGAGCATTTTCCACGATCGTCCGCTTAGCGCGCGTGAGACTGCCGTCTATTGGGTTGAGTATGTCGCGCGGCACAAAGGCGCCGAGCATATGCGCGCTGCGGGTCTTGATTTGAAGTGGTACGAGTTCTATCTGCTGGATGTAATTACTTTTGTGATTGGAGTAGTGGTTTTGGTACTGGCTTTGTTTCTTGGCTTACTGCGTTTCGCTTTGCGCCGACTTGGAAGTAGTAATAAGCAGAAAAAGAAGTTGCAATAATCTACTTTACGTAAACAGAATGTTTGCAATTAAATTTTTTTGTAACGCAGTTTATTGTTTTTTTTTTTTATTCTTTTTAACTCAAATGAAATTTCAAGCGTGCGTAAATGAGGTATTTTTCTTTATTCGCAATGCTCGAGTAATTACTGGCCTAGACACAGAAATTATTGCATGCACCGCTAATGAGTAGTACACATAATTGTTGAGACACCAAACTCTTCTTATTTGGCACTGCAACCGTTTGTCGGTTAGGGCCGAGACCAAAAAGCTTCTCCGAATGCTTCTCTTCTGTGCGAATTTGCGCCAGTTGGTTACCCCGAGCCGAGAGAGGTCCTTTTGCACTTGGTCCTTTCATTGCGTTCGTGGGCGACGGCATCCTTGTTGGGGCCGATGATGATGTATGAATATTATCGGCAAACGCCAGCAATTGTAAGCTTTTGTAAAGAAAATTTGCATTAGAGGTTTACTTATTCGGCTCTTTTCATCTTCTCCCCCATCAGATTACGGAATTTGAACATCTAAAATGTCGTTTAGTATCTAATGGCTTGTAGAAGCCCTTGCCAGTTTTTTCGGAGCTCAGAGCTCACTTTAAACAGCCGTATTAGTATAGAATAATGCATAAACCGCAGCATTTAAGCTTCTTTTTGTTCATCCTTCGAAAGCGGCTCTGAAATAGAAAACAGGATATGTGTGTCAATACTCCTCTTGCGGGCCATTTTCAGGATTTTACGAATGGATATCGCCTGGCCTAGTTTCGCACAGATAAGGTCCAATCAGCCGTTCCCGCAATCCATCCGCGATAGTTGGCACATTTAGCAAGGATGCCGGCTATCAATTGCTGGCCAAAAGTCGAGAAGTAACCAAATTGATTTGAAGCTTGGTGTTTTGGGGTTTTTAAAGACGCTGTATTCGAAGCTGATGCAAATTTTTTGGAATTTTAAATGGCGGATCCAATATGGCGATCAAATTTTATAATTTTTTCATTTTGACCAAAAACTTATGTATAGGGGGGCGGGTTTTCGAGTGCGATGATTTCAAATCTGATGTCAAATTTGTGAAAATTGGAAATAGGGGATCCAATATGGCGTTATCGTCAACAAAATTTAGTTTAAAATGGCAGACCACATTTTTGTTATATATTTTTTCTAATCATAGGTGCTTCAAATAAAAATGTTTCCCTTTGATATACTTAAGTATCACGAGTGCTTGTATTTGTGTTTTATTTGTACAAACTTATACTTATTTATTTGAAAGGACACCAGCACAACAAGTATATCTATTACTTATAATTAGGCTTGGTATAAAGTTTGAAAAAAATAACGTAACGTACAAGTTTAAAAAAAAAATGCAAGAATTCATTTTTCACCTATGTATTTGGAGATCATTCCTGCTAATTCCTTTATATAGTTGTTATATTCTTCGGATGTGCTCCCTTTAATAATATTTTGCAGCAAAATGTTTAAAACAGCAGTTTTTTGCATCTTTCTTTTCAAACATCGAAAAACACGACAAAACAGAAAATAATTTGTAAGCAATTTTTTATTCTTGAGAATAAGTTTAGTGAAGGGACCAACAAAAAAAATCGATTCATCGACACTTTAAAATATGTATTACTTTTGGCCAGCAAATAAATAGCAGCTGCCAGACCACAGTGCAGCGTAGGGAAATTCGGTTAAAGAGTTAACAACACTGCAACTGAGTTTAACCTTTTTATTTATACGAATCAAATATTCGGCAAGAGAAATGAGAACATTTTCGCAGTACTTTACATTGCAATGAGTCAATAATTACAAAATTAAATAATGACTTCAGTATAGCAACCCCTGGCGTATGAGCAACCTGTTAATGAACAAATTGCATTACGACACTTAACACGCACACATTGCACTGTACTCGTTGATGAACAACGCGGATCAGTCCAGTATGCTTGTACGCTGCACATCAGCTGACAGAGTAAATTATAAATTTAATAGTTGCATTAAAATGAGTAGTTAGTGTATTCATTAAATCTAACGAAATGCAATAGCAGTTGTCGTCAGAGGCGCACCCAGGAATATGTTTTGAAAGTTTCATAAATTGCATTTATTTCCATAAAATTAACAAAGAAATCCAACATTTTTAACCAGCTTCAAAAAAGGGGAGGTTATCAATTCGTCGGAATATTTTTTCTTCTTTTATGTATGCCACCGCATAGCTTTGGACCACTTGAACCGATTTCAATAATTATTTTTTTATCGAAAAGATGGTACCTCAAGGGTGACTAGTAATTTGGTTTAGATCCGGTCACTGAATCATGAAAAAATTAATGGTACTCCTAAATTTGCATACGCGCATTGAAGTCGGTTGTGTTTTTTACTTCAAAATTACTTATGTTTTTGATAAAAAGTTCTAAAACACAAGATATGCTCAACTTTCAAAAGCAACAAAAAAAAATTTTATAAAAATAAATCAGTTAATTCCATGAAATTTTTACACTTTTATGTTAATTTTTCTCGATTTCTGGTTTTTGTTTTTCGATAGAGATGGCGATTTTTCACGATTGCCTCATTTTTTAATATTTCGAATACCGAAAAAATTATCTGCACGCGTATTTTCATTATGTATGTAGCTCATTTTGGTGGAACGAATTCAAAGTTGGCAAATTTAATCTTTGAATCCTTGTAAAGTACATGACATTGGTAAACTTTGAAAGGCGGTAAAGTGCAAAAAATAGCAGTAAGTGAGTATGCATTGCATATTTTTAGGACAATGTTTTCATTCGCGGTTAAACTTTTAAGAGCTCTCAAAAAATGAAAAATTCATACTAAATGACGCACAAGAAATTTTCTTTTGTCAAGATTTTTGATTCAATTTGCAGCTCTCAAGAAAACAATGCTCGTGTATTTACTTCTTAAAGAAAATTTACAGCAAAAGCAAATATCTTTTTCACGCAACAGAAATAACAAAAAATATTTCCTGTGGTTTTTCTTGAGAGCTAGGTTTTAGTTTACAGGTTTATGATTTAAATATGTACATAGGTACCTATATGTCTCTATCCTGCATAGTAAATTTCTCTCACTTGTATCTGCCCTTGCAGAATTCAAAGCATCAGTTCGTGTTTTATTTACTTTCCTACAGAGTAGCCTTTCTAATGTACTACATACGTATGTATGTACGTCATTTTACTTCCGCTATTTGAGCAGTTTGCGCAATATAGTGCAGCTCCGACGCTCTCCAATTCTATAAAAATTAAATCACATCCAAATCGATTTGTATGCGGGCGAGTACGTTGCAGTGATGTGCACAAATTTAATGAAATCTTTTTGTAAAGTGAAATATTTGCTACCTATGTATGTATGTACATTCATGTGTATTTACATAAAAAACAAGCGCGCACACATGCATACATTCATACATACAATTATTTGCTCTTTCACAGCGTTGCTGATGCTTTTTTGACGTAGAATACGTCTTACCTTAAGGTATGGGGGCTATGTTCAAATGTTGTAGTTGTAATTTTTAGAGCTTCACAAAAACGCTTATTGCACGAGAACTAATAAAGCGATTTCAAAGAAAAGTGTGG